>NW_011500393.1:3922-62863 GCF_000495115.2 Populus euphratica
TCATTAATCAATCCTTTCATTTATGTGATAGGCTTGCATTTAAAATGAACATTTACCATAAATTAAAGGTATCTTATATTATTAGATATATTATTATAAAACATGCTTTAGTTAAGGAGTTATTGATACTTTAAGTGCAAAATGACATAAAACCTTAATAAAAAATTCACTTTTAAGTACTAATCAAGCATAGTTGTCTTAATAAGTTTTCTTCTTCCCCTTACCTCGTCCTTTGACAATGTGAATTTCAGTTTCCTTTCTTCGTTGAGCAAAACCTTTTTTTCTCATTGGGGTATGCAATCCTACCAATTCGGATGGTCTGCTCGATCCTTCAGCTATTACAACTATGTTAGAGAAATTTTACACGAATCTTCCAACCAAGTATTCAAAATAAAGGGCCTTGAAAGTGTCTAAGAATAAACCAATCATCTCCTTTTCCAACAATGGAGGATTAACCTATATAGCTAATTCGCGCGACCTTTGAGTGTATTCCCTTATGGACTCTTTGTTACCTTTCTCCATAGCTTGTAAACTTGATCTATCTAAGGTCACCTCTATATTGAACTTGTACTGCCTAATAAAGGCATTAACCAAGTTCTTCTATCCTTTTACTTTAGTATTGTCTAATCGCATATATCAAGTGAAAGTAGCATCACTCAAACTATCTTGAAAGAAGTGTATCAATAACTTCTCATCATGAACTACTTTGGCCATTTTATTACAATAAGTTCTAAGGTGAGTTATTAGGCATTGAGTTCTAGTGTACTTGACAAATTCTAGCACTTTAAACTTCTTTGGAATGACCATATTGGGCACAAGACATATCTCAGCAGCCTTTATAGGATCATACAAGTTATTTCCTTTAATTGCCCTCATTCTTTTTTCTAGAGTAGCCAATTTTTTCATACCTCTAGTACCTTATCCTTTTCAAATTCTTCCATTATTAGCTCAACAATATATGGCATCCTTATTGAACATATTGATTGAGCGAATGAGAAATATGCAGCATGTTGAGATTTAGACAACATCCCATTTGCCCCTAGAATTGGTGGGTTGAAAGGAATTGAAGGCACCAGTAGAGGCTAAGTAATGGAGGCTAAGTTGTAAATATTGATTGGGAAGATATTCCTTTTCCAGATCTGGACCTTATAAGTCTATTTAAGTTACTAGTAAATATTATTACATTCTTCTTTAGACTTTCCAACTTTTTTTTTGTGTTAGGTGTCTAACTAAATTCTTTTTTTATTTTTTATTTGTTTTTTTCACAGTCTAGTATTATAGATACATTTTAAAAGAGGATCTATATGTCAAGTATTATAAATACATTTTAAAAGAGAATCTATATGTCATATATGAGCTCGTGCATGAGCATGGATGAATAAAAAAAGCATATTGAATATACATTTGCTCTTCAAGAGTAACATATAATTGTTATTTTTTGAATACGTGATCGAGCTAGAATTTAATATCATTAATATAATGCTGAAAGTATATCTACCTTGCCTTTTGTTATCTAGGCTTTCAGCTATACAGACCTGACTTACCAAAGCATTCAATATCTCATTTTCATCATCCTTTGTTTGTTTTTATAATTATAGTTATTTTTTAAATTATTAAAAACATAATAAAATAATTTATTTTTATTTTAAAAATTTTATTTTTAATATTAATAAATCAATACAATTTAAAAATATTTAAAATACAGAAAAAATTTCAAATTTTTTTTAAAATACTTGACACAAAAAATAAAAAATAAATAGACTTACTTAGTGTTATGCCTGACCCGGTTATTAATTGCCTTGATACACCATACGGCCGGGCGACCCCGATGGCAACCAATATTAATTGCCTTGATACACCATACGGCAGGGCGACCTCGACGGCAATCAAATAAGGAATCGAGCTAGTGGCGATCAAAATCATCGTCTCCGAAATTGAGAGGAAGAATTAGTGGAAGGCACTAACTGATTCCTCGAATAAAATGAAATTGGACTCTATCTAATTCCAGAAATGCAAGAATAAAAACTGAAAGTAACTCACTCATACTAACAACACACCATTCCATTCCACACCCTAAAAGCACAATGATCAAACCAACAGAGTTTTTCAAGCACTCCCTCTGAAGTTCCCCCATGTTTGAAGTTGAATAACTAACCATTTAGTCAGCAATCACCCCCCAGCACTCGACAAATCAGATCCTCTTCCATTTCCTAGGTTTGGTGCTGATCAAATCCACATCTATGATTGTTGGTTATCAGTTGTCAAGCTGCCACTGCTGCTCCCACCACCCATACGGTTGGATTCCCCCACTCTAGCTGCCAAGGCAAGAACTTCAGGTGACATCTCCCAGCTTCCACTCTTTCTTCCCCAACTCGATCGCCTAGGATGTATTCCACCATGGTCTCCAACTTCATCTACTGTGGTCCTGATATCCAGGGATAATTCTCCTAGTTCACCATCTTTTATGTTCAACCGATCATTGTCAGCAAGTTGTCCTTCGCCATCAGTCATAGCATTCAGGTCTCCCCATACTGTTTTCCTACCCATTTCCATGTCACCTACAGCTTTACCCATATTTGGACTCATGAAGCCCCTACCAAGTGTTCGAGCTGGTAGTGCAGGTTCCCTGGGCACCTTTGCCCTGAAATTGTTCTTGGATGGGGGGATACTGGAGCAAAATATTTCCTTCAAGTTCTCTACCACTCCTTTATAAAAGGGATTTGCATGCCTATCATAGCGATATCTGAAATTCTCGTAAGTAGTCTGCACAAGCAAGGCAGACCATTAGTAAAAAATGTATTGTTAATAACAGAGACTTTGATTCAGAGTGAATGAATGGAATTCTTCATAAAATTGTCCAGAAATGAGGAAGATTATTCTCATACCTGATTTGTGCTGATGAGATACAAATGGAAGGCAGTAAGGCCACCAACAAACCACTATTAAAACAATCGAGGCAGGGGTTTTGATCATTGCTTTCCAAATTAATGAGTTCTCTGATCCCATGATCTTCCTAATGTAGACCCAGCAGAATGAAAACACATATATACAGAGAAGGGTCGTTGAGAAGACAAACATGAAGAAGAATCGATAATTTATCTGCACCCAGAAGCATATCAATCAATTTAAGGAGCCATGACACTCAAAAAGACAACCAAGGCACGAAATAAATCCAACTACTTTCCAGGCCAGTAACTTGAGAAGTATTAATTCTAGAAAATTAATATCAGAATTTGCTAATTTATATGCATGAACTATTTATATTCAATACATTGACATTTCATTAAGTTTTCAAATTATCAATAAAAAACAGGGACCATGTGTTCAGACACGTCAAATTTTGAGATAGCATCAGCTAGACAGGGCTGAATTTTCATGGTCAAAGCATTTAATCATACCCTTCAGCAGAAGAGAGTCAAGAGATCCACAGCAATATGACTACTTATCCTAACCAATTGATGTCATAGAACCAGATATAATATTTCTTTTATTTTGTGATGAAAATCATTTCACAGTTACAGTATCACAATTATAAAAAAGAGGATCACTTACCAAGCCAATACACTGCCCAACCCAAGGGCAGTGATGGTCAAATCTTTCTACACAGTTATTGCATATTGAACAATGCGAGCAGCGAGGTGGTCTGTAAAGCATGCAAGTATCACAATACTTGACTTTCACAGTCATTCCATTGAATCCCACCTCCTTAATGCGTGGCAGGCGTAATTGTGGAGTTTGACCAGACCCAACATCTGCACTCCCATAAAAGCTATCCGGTTCTGGTGGATATGCATTGCGTGGAATTATGCCAGGATCCCTTCCAGATGTTAGCAGGAGAAGAACTAAATCCTGAGATGTCAGAGACATTTATGAGCTTCATGTTCAGTCTTACAGAACCAATTTCATTATCAGGCCCATGAAAGACATAGCATAGACGACATTTCACACATATTTAGAGCTTTCACTTCAGGAACAAGATATTTCCCTTTGCAACGCCATTCACCATCCTCAAAATTAGTGCAAAAATTGCCTCACGTCAATGACAAGAACCACACAAGTGTATGCAGGTCAAAACAGTGTGAAACTAGGTTTGACATAATGTGGTAGCAGATTCAGAAAGGCAAAATGACAATAAAAAGAAACATAAAAACTGCACATTCCAAAAAAGTAAGAACATGGTATAATCCAAGAATGGCATTTACATGATATATTGCTAGGCCGCATATGTTTACAAATCAAATCACATGCAACCCTAGCTTACATGGTAACCCTAACACCAGCCTAACTGTATGATGTATTAAAAGGTAAAAAATGTAACCAGGCTTTGGTATAGACAGAACAAGGCATAAAATTTGATGAATTATGTATAATCTGAACACCATGAAAATTAATTATGATGATACGTTGGCAGTTATGCATATATTCATTGTTAGTTCCCTACAAATTTTCTACTACTAACAGCAATCCAATTCTCCCTAGTTACAAAATATTTAAATAGAGACTTCCTAAATAACTTTTAAAATATAACCATGAAATTAAACTGACCCATCAAACTCTAAAAAAATATCACACTGAAATTATACCTGAAAGTTTATTTATATTTTCACATTGGCATAAGTTATTTTCCAATTTATGATTTTGAATTCTTTTCATTATGCTTCCTGTGCTTTCAAAGAAAGTCCTCTTGGTGAAACTTCATAAGACTTGAACCATAAATGGCGCCACAATATAAAGTCCTCTTGGTGAAACTTCACAAGACTTGAACCATAAATGGTGCCACTATCTTCTTACAAAAAAATACATTTGCTTATTAGTTGTCACGAAAACCTCATCTTATGTGAAACAATATCCCATTCCTATTCGGTTTCAAAACTTCTTTTCCAGATTCTCTAATGCTAAACATTTTGCTAATGTATTGACGTTGTCCAAAAGATAAAAATAAAATTAAAAATTTTCATACTTAGTTATGCAAGGTCACATAACAAACTCGACCAAAGTATTAATGATTTCTTATTTATTTGTTGTCTAAAGTTTGTTGTTACTGTAAATGTTGCAGTGAATGGTTATTAATTAAAATTGTTTTTATAAGATTATTTAGAGATGGATAAAGGGTAGAAAAATAAGAAGAAAAACGAAGGAAGAAAGAAAGGTTGTGAGATGAAGTGACAACAAATATTAATTCATTCCATCCTTCCACTTGCTTACATCACATGTATATATAAGAAAAGAGTATAAAATTACTTTACTACCCTTGACTCCACTCTATAAATAATAAATGCTCCTAGCACTCCCCCTCAAGATGAGGCATAGATATATCTCATGCACATCTTCCTAATAAAGCCTTTGGTAAACACATTAGGTAATTGTTCTTTAGTTTTTACATAGATATCTCTCATGCACATCTTCTTAATAAGGCCTTTAGTAAACACATTAGGTAATTGTTCTTTAGTTTTTACAAAAAAAAATACAAATAGTCTTCTCATTCAACTTCTTCTTAATAAAGTGCTTATCAACCTCAATATGCTTCATCCCATAATGTTGAATTGGATTATGGACATTGTTAATAGTTGTTTTGCATCACAGAACAATGCATAAGACCACCAATAGTTATTCTCAGCTTACCTTATACATTAGATTTTTTTTTCCACAAAAGTACATACACTCCATATGCCACAAGCCATTGCTCGATACTCTGCTTCTACACTATATCAAGATACTACAGGTTATGTTTTACTCCATGACACCAGATTACCACCAATTTCAGCAGGTTATGTTTTACTCCTCCATGACACCAGATTACCACCAATTTCATATGTGGATTTTCTATCATCCAGCTAGGGATGTTCACGATTTGGTTCGGTTTAGTTTGGTTTAGACTAGAAAAACCAGCCGAACCGAATTACATTAATTTTGTGAAATATTAATCAAATCGGATTGAAAACCAATTCAAACTGAACTGGTCCAGTTTAGTTAAATCTGTTTTTTTGGCAAAAACCAAGAAACCTAATCCATATGGAAATCAACAGCCCATATCATTTCCCAAGATAGAGACTCCATTTTAGCCTCTGATCATGATCATGATTTACTCTTATCTAATACTGATAACAATAGAAGTAGTTTGGGTAAACAGTAGAGTCGTGTTGATGCTCAAGTGCGTGAATTGCAATGTGATTTCGATACTTACTGTAGTGAACCTAAGGATAAGGAGGATTATAAGAAATGAAAATCACGGGTTCTGTGATTAATGAGAAAAAGGAGATTGAGAGGTTTATTAGTGAAAATGGGGTGATGAGGGAGATTAATGCCGAGGTTATGCCTTATAAAGCTAATGATGAGAATTTTTGGAGTAGATTCTTTTATAGGATGTTTAAGTTGAACCAAGCAGAGGAGGCCAAGGCTTTGCTTGTTAAACGCTAAAACATAGATGGCAGTACAATTGAAAATTGAAAGGAAACGGGGAAAGGAAGATTGGGAATTTCTCTGGGTAAAGAGGCGGCTTTTTGTGAGAGGCAGGAAGGTTATGTTAATTGTTAAGGTTAGCCGATTAGGTTGCAAGTTAACTATTTATATATAAATTTTTGTTAATTGTTTAGTGGGTTTGGTTCAGTTTGGTCCAGTTTTTGGTTCAAAACCGGTTCAGTTTGATCCAGTTTTTGGTTCAAAACCGAACCGAACCTGTTAAAATTTATGGTGGTTCAGTTTGGTCCAGTTTTTGGTTCAAAACCGAACCAAACCTGTTAAAATTTATGGTTTTGAAAGTCAGTTTAATTGGTTTTTCAATACGGTTCGTTTTTTTCTGTTAATTTTTTTTCAGTTTTATCAATTTTCTCAGTTAATCAGTTATTTTGAGCACCCCTACATCCAACGATCCTACCCAGTCAACATTGGTTAAGGCTTTTACCTTTAAGTGCCCATTATTGGAGAACAACAACCCTTTGTCAGGAGCAGACGTTAGACATCTAAGGATGTGATAAACAATATCAAGGTGGGATGTGAGAGGATCATGCACAAAGTGACTAATAATACTAACTAAATAAGCTATACCGAAACCACCTGTTAAAATTTATGGTTTTGAAAGTCAATTTAATCAGTTTTTCATTTCAGTTCGATTTTTTCAGTTAATTTTTTTTTTCAGTTTTTTAAGTTAATCGATTATTTTGAACACCCCTACAACCAGCGATCCTACCCAATCAACATCGATTAAGGCTTTTACCTTTAAGTGCCCATTATTGGAGAACAAAAACCCTTTGTCAGGAGCAGACTTTAGACATCTAAGGATGTGATAAACAACATCAAGGTGGGATGTGAGAGGATCATGGATAAACTAATTGATAATACTAACTGAATAAGCTATATGAAGTACGGTATGTGATAGATAGATCAACCTATCAACCAACCTTTGATATGTCCCTTTTTCAACTACTTCACCTTCATAATTGGTTGGGCTTGTTTTAGCTAGTATATCAAGAATATATTTTCTTTGAAAAATAAAGATGCCTTTACTTAACCTTGCAACTTCAATTCCTAGAAAGTAACGCAACCTCCTAAGGTCTTTGATTGTGAATTCTTTAGTAAGATGCTCCTTCATCATATAAACCTCCTCGTGATCATTTCCTGTCACCACAATAATTTCCTGTTACCATAATATCATCAACATGTACAGTGAGAATTATAGTCTTGTCTTATTGATGTTTAATGAAACATGGTGTTGTCTCCATTGCTTTACTTTTACCCAAATCAAACAAATGCCTTGTTGAATCTATCAAACCCAGCACAAGGAGATTTTTTAAGGCCATATAAAGCTTTTCTCAACTTGCACACTTGCCCTTCGCCTTCTCACAAGAGAAACTTGGAGGAATTTCCAAATACACTTCTTCCTCTAGGTTTCCATCTAGAAAAGCATTCTTAACATAGAAAAGCATTCTTAACATCTAATTGTTGGAAGTCCCATCCTAGATTTGTTGTAATAGATGACAATACATTGATTGAGTTCATTGTTGCAATAAGAGCAAACATTTTCTGCTAGTCAATTCCACAAGTCTGGGTATATCCCTTAGCCTTGTACCTATCAATATTTCTATTTGGCTTCTGTTTAATAAAGAAAACCCATTCACAACCTACCACTCTCTTTATTGTAGGAAAAGTTGTGCGCTCCCATGTATTATTTTTCAACAAAGCTCTTATTTCCTCTACCATGGGTTCTTTCCACCTGGTATTTTTAACAACTTTCATAAAATCATTAAGAATAGACACATAAGAAAAGGAGGATACAAAAGCTCTTTATGAAGGTGACAAGTGATCATATGACATAAAATTAGATAAAGGATGTTAAATATAACTTCAAACTCCTTTTCTAAAAGAATTAAAGGAAGATCATCAATAGAAGGAATAATATTGTCAGTGGAAGAGTTAGGAATTTAATAGTCATGTGTATGTTGTAAGGTTGAATTCAAAGATGGTTCTAGGCTAGATATTGTTGATTCATTGACTTCTTTCATTATTTTTCTTTTTTTTCTTGCGAGTGTAAGCCTACCAAACCTTCTCCTTTTGTCCCTTTCTAGTTTCCCCATCATCTTCCTGAACTACTTTTTTCTCTCCTAGTTCCTCATCACTCCTACATTCCTTGGCTTATGGTGGATTTTCATTTCCTTTCTCTCTCTCCCCTTGATTTGCTCCCTCCAATTCTAGCCCAAGATTAAACAAGGTAAGAGATACCAAGAACATATCCTCCCTCTCATTGACCTCCCCCTTAAAATGTGAGATGACAAAATATAACTCATTTTCATGAAAAGTTACACAATGCCCACAAACATTTTTCTACTTGGAGGATGATAACATTATCCTTTTTAGTAGCAAAGTATCAAATGAAAACATATTTCAATGCTCGCGGATCCAAATTACCAACAGCTTGTCGATGATCCCAAACAAAGCAAACACACCCTAGGTTTTTTTGCAAGACAATGTAGGAATTCTATTGGAGTTATAAACTCAAGAACTCTTAGTGGCATCCTATTAATGAGATATGTTATTATAAGAATCTTACCTCCCCTGTAGGTTTTGAGCAAATTCCTTGTGAACATGAGAGATTTGGCAACTTCTAATAAGTTTTTGTTCTTTCGCTCAGCTATATCATTCTAATTTGGAGTATTTACACAACTAGTCTGATGCAAAATCTCATGTTCCAACATAACCTCCATCCACGTACTTTGAACCATTATAACTCCTTAAGATTTGAACTTTAGCATTAAATTGTGTAAAAATCATGTTATGAAACCTCTTAAAGCAAGAAAACACTTCACTTTTATCATGCATCAAATAAACTCAAGTAGTAAGACTATAACAATCAATAAAAATAACAAACCACCTACATCCAAATAAGGAAACAACTAGACTAAGATCCTAAACATCTGAGTGGATCACCATAAAAGGTTTACTACTTCTATTATTAGTTGAGGAACAAGTAGCACGTATATGCTTAGCAAATTCACAAGCATCACAAGATAAAATTGTTGTAGTACATTGCTTAGATAGTGCTGGAAAAAGCTTTCTTTGAGCTACAAAAGATGGATGCCCCAATTAATTATGTCATGAAAGTAATTCTTGATTGACATGCTTAAAAATGGTCATCAGCCCATGTTTGAACTCACTTGTGTTTTCTAGACCAACAAAACCAGCTTCTAACCAATATAAGCCATCATTCACTCTACCATAGCCAATCATCTTCTTCATCTTCAGGGTCCTTGAACACATAATGTGTGGGAATAGAATGAGACTTTACCCTTTAATATTTAGTTATTTTAATAATAGATAGAAGATTAGAAAAGAACTTAGGAACGTGAAGCCTAGAGATTAAAGATAAAGTAGAAATACATTGGATTGAACCTTTGACAAAAATGGGAGAAATAGGAGCTTGGGAACCATCAGCTATACCAACTTTATCTTTACATGAGAAAGGATTGTAAAATGAAAAAAAAAATTGAAGACCTAGTCTTGTGATCATTGGCTCCTGAATCTATAACCCAAGGATCAAAATAAGAAATGGTTGAGGAATTAAAAGTTATCATTGGCATACTTGCATTTGCAAAGTTGGATGAAGAGGGAGAAACAAGTTTGGTCATTAGATGTCCAAGTGTTTGAACCTCTTCCTTGGACAGAGTTGGGGAGTTTGATTGACAATCAAGAACTGGACTTTCAGTTATCTCTTGACAAAAGTGCTTGCAATCTAGGATGACCAATTATTTTCCCACCTCGTTCCCTTAAAAGACATCCATATAACTGTTGATATGTCTCCTAGGTATTTTGGTTTGTCTACAATAATCACACATTAGTTGTTATTTGTCTGCTAACCTTGGTTCACTAAGATGTGTAAATACTTCTCTAAAGTTTTTCTGATTGGAGAGACCTATCATGGCTGACCTCTGATTGGATGCGACATTGCATTTCTACTTTCCTTTACTAAACATAAGAATAAGTCTACGTCAAGGAAAGGAAGGGAAAGGCTCTTTCCTAAAACATGAACTCTAATTTGGTCATATTCAATGTTTAACCCGGCTAGGTAGTCATAAACACATTCCTTATCAATTAGTTTTTGAAACTTTAACAATTAGCCTAGAAAACCCGGTAGAAGTTTAACTCCTGCCACAAATTACTCAATTCAGAAAGTATTGAGCTATAGACATATCACCTTGCTTGGTTTCATGAACCTTTTTTTCATAGCTTGTAAACATGTGTATCATTGCCTAATTATGATCACATCTGTCTGGCAACATTCTAGATTTTTAAAGCAGAATCCAATATGAGATAACCACTAGCAATCAAAGATTGCATGGAGTTGATGAGTCAAGACATGACTAGAGAGTTTTTTTACTCTTATTGATTGAATATTGAGTCGCCAGCTATTGATCTCTCCTTTCCTCCTGTGATGTATCCATACAGTCCACATGCCTCACTCAACAATAGACAAGATCAGGACCAAGTTAGATAATTATTTCCATCTAGTTTGATAAGGCTGATTTGGATGGTAGGATTCTCACTCACAACTCCAACTCGGCCCCAACTACTCTTACCAAAGGGGAGACTAGATTTATCAGTTGAACTCTTCTCTGTTATATTCAAAACACTACAAAGGACTATATATTTGATCACCACAAGAACCTAACTAGTCACTAACTAATAACCACCCTCCAAACTTGATTACAAATAATCATTCTCACTCATTCCAACAAGCAAACCTCTAGTTCACAATATTCAAGGATTTACAGAGCTGAAACCTAACATTTTTCCTACAAAACTAACAGCTTAAACAACAACAATTGTTAATGAGATGCTAGGGCTTTTGTTCATGGAGTCAAGGCATTTCTGAAAGTACAATCTAAACACTATAGTGATGTTGTGCTAGCATCAACATGTTGTCATTGTTGAAGTCAGCAAAAATAGTTGACTCCCCGAAAACAATGTTGATGTTTGTTGTGCTCATACCAAGTTGTTTTTCTAAGATTATTTAGAGATAGATGAAGGAAGGTGGAAAAATAAGAGGAAAAAGAATGAAGAAAGAAAAAGGAAAGGTTATGAGATGAAGTGACAACAAATATTAGTTCATTCCATCCTTTCACTAGCTTACATCACATGTATATATAAGAACACAGTATAAACATACTTATTACCCTTGACTCCACACTATAAATAACAAATGCTCCTAACAACAATTAACAATAATCGTGCTAGTAGATTTAGAGTATAAAAAAAATGTGTTTAATAATTTCTTGCCTTTTTATTATTTTTTTTAAGATTTGCATGCAAAAACATGCTATATCATTTGTCACATACTAGCACACACAAAAAGACATTTATAATGATCTATTGAAATTTTTTGCCTATAATATTTAGCTACATAGAATACATGTGTGACAGAATACATGACATATGTGCATGTATATTTCATCAAAGTGCAACATCAAGCTTTTTGGAAATTGGAGAATTGACAATACCTATAATGTTATGCAAAGGATGTGATGGCAACAAGTACAGTCATCATTCATATCAATAAGAAGAGTCAATGTGGTAAAAGTAAGGCCAACATGGTAAGAAGGGGCAACAAACTAGGGTAGAGACAAGCTGGGGCTATGAACTGGATATTCAATGAGATTGTATGGAAGGCTTTGAGCAAGGTAAAAGAAAGTACATCAACCCGCTATTTCTGCCACAACTGATGAAAGGTGATAGGTAATGGCATAATGCCATGCTAAATCACAAAAAAAATACTTATTCCTCTTGAAACTTCATTCTTCTAAACAACTAAAAAACAAAGGTACCTCAACAATGCACACCATTAAGGACTATATTATGAAGAAGATATTCATCCATTAACCTGCTCTACAGATTACAATAATCAGTTTCCAAAAATAACACCTCTTATCCCCAGTCCACATGACTAAGCAGTTTTTCCTACCCCATCCATTAAGGACTATATTTTGTAGAAGATGTTCATCCATTAACCTGCTCTACAGATTACAATAATCAGTTCCCAAAAATCACAACTCTTATCCCTAGTCCACAAGACTAAGCATTTTTTTCCTATCCCATCCAGTCTCCAGACAGCCTACTGTATATTTAGCTTAGGCTCTAAATTTCTATATGACCAAATCTAAAGACCTTCCCTTTGAACCCCTTTTCTCCTACCACCCTCCTTAGAAGGATGAACAAGACTGGTTATAGTTGTGCTTGAATCCCAGTTGGAGTTACCCTATTTGGGCTCTCTGATAGCTCAGCATAAGATCATAGACGACCTGAATGGATACTAATGATATACTTCAAATTCATAAATAGTTGTACATTTCAAGAAAAAGAGATTTTTTCAAGCAAATTATGCAAAATCAAAAGATTTCAAGGAAATTCTCTACTCTTCAATCTAGATAGAAAAGCCCTGGCTGACTCAGTTTTTGTTCAATGCTGAGTTAATAGAGGTTGCCAGCCAGATGTTAGATACTATAATCCTTACCAGTATGGAGAGAAAGAGAGAGAGGGATTGGTGTGTGTGTGTGTGTGTGTGTGTGTGTGTGTGTGTGTGAAAGAGAGAGGGGGGAGGAGCTCACATAAATAGTGAACACAACAGCAATGACCATTATTGATATTCCCCAATCATCTGAAAAATCATCCATCAGCTTTCTGGCAACAAAGATACAGAACACTGCAACTAGAACAACTATTAGGAGTGTAGTCAATGCAAGCGATCTCACATCTGGTCCAAAAATAAACCTCCCTTGAAGAAAAAATATCTGCAGAAGAGTGTAAATCCAGTAAGTTCCTGGGAAAAACATTGAAAATTTTGCACATACTTAGAATAAGAATGCAGTTGTGGGCAATTAGCACCTAGTCCTAGGATCCACTAATGTCTGACCACTAGCACTTCAGAGGCTGAATACTACACTTAAAGTCCATTGATCTCATTTCACATGGTTTACCACATGGTCAATCAACCACAATTCAAGCAATATAAGTTCCACTAACATAATATCACTATCACTAATGTGAAACAGGGTTAAGAAGCTCTCACATATTGTAAGAACTCTGCCAGTTCTTGTTCAGGAATTAAACCTCTTGGTCAAACAATCAATTATATATGTGATTTTCCTATTACATCTTTCTCTACAGAATTCAGTTGTCAATGACAAATTTCTACAAATTCAAAAAGAAGTAGCATGGTTATATAGTGTGCAATGAAAGAAATGCTTAATAAGGCATCTGTTGAATGCAGAAGAATAAGTTCATGCATTGCCCAACACAATCATTTCAATTTGAGATATAACATAAATATTAAACAAGCACAAAAAATAATTGTACTTCCACTAGGCGGTCACAAGACCCTTGACTCACAAAATAGGCAAATCACCCCATTCAAACAATCTTGAAACTTAAAGCTGCAAACATCAAAATCAAAACACATCTCAGTTCTTTCCATCAACCTCTTCCAACTTCTTGTTAGTTGCTTTAAATCTTATTGACATGATCCTGACAGACAATCTCTTTCCATTTAATTAAACGCCAATAACTATACAACTAGTTTTAATCTTGCCAAAAACAGCTGATGTTTGATACACTCAATATTTTACTAAGAGGGCTCATCAAATTTGGGTTTTTTTGTGGTCACTGTCACCATTAATCATGTAACACTATTACTACTTGTTAAACTTTTTTAATTCAACAAATATAATCAAAGTAGCTTTAAGTTAGCTTCTTCTTCTTCTTCTTCTTTTTTTCTTTTTTTGCTGATTTAGATTCCCATTGAAAAGAAACAGAAACAGTGTAATTTTTTTTTGACAATATTGGTATCAATCAATCAATTAAAGCTTTCAAAAATGCACAAAAGAGAAAAAGAAAGAAAGAAAGAAAAGATAAATCAGTTACTTACATTACTGCCTTTCCAAGTTTGATACACCCGTAAATCACTGGATCCAGTATCCGATGATCCCTTTGATGGTGGCACCACATACATTTCTCAATCGAATCTCTCCCTCTATTAAACCCTCAATTCAAGCCGCTCATAAACCCTACAAAAAAAATCAAAAATCAAAATTTTGACGAACAGTCTCTTTCTTTATTAGGGTTTCATGAGAGTGGTGGTGGAGGAGGCGGAGGCGGTGGTGGTGATGCCGGGGTTGTCCTGGTGTTTTTGGAGTGATAGGGTGGAGAAGAGGGAGAGATTTGATTGTGGCGTGGCGTTCCTTTATGTGCATGTGGCTTTATAGGAATTTAGAAGGGGTGATGTGGCGTGTTTTGATTGGATGGAAGTGAGTGATGTGGAGTGGGGTTGTGGTGGACCGGGGCTGGTTGGTTTTTTAGCTAACAGGGATGTGGTTTTCACTCTGATTTCCTTTGATTTTATTTTGCATATAATTATTGTCATTGTTACATGTGTGTCCATGACCTTGCTTTGACCCATCTACTAATGAAAGAGGAAGACAGCAGGAGTCCATGAAAATGATATATTATTATTATTATTATTATTATTATTATTATTATTATTATTATTATGTTTTAGCTATGTTTTATTATTATTATTATTATTATTATCATTCCCTAGTTTGGTTTGGAAATTCAACTTCTGCCTCTCCAATCCACAGCATACTACTTTCAGTTAACAATGGTTCTAATTCAAAAATCTCACAATATATCTCAAAATACTCTCCCATGAAGGCAAATGAATTATCAAATTTGTTAACCCAATCATCTAAAATTTACAATTATTTTCTAGAAAAATATAAAT
Organism: Populus euphratica; assembly: GCF_000495115.2. Lineage (NCBI taxonomy): Eukaryota > Viridiplantae > Streptophyta > Magnoliopsida > Malpighiales > Salicaceae > Populus > Populus euphratica. Next base: position 19,185 of record NW_011500393.1, read on the forward strand.
GAGTAGCAAATTTGTTAACCTAATCATCTGAAATTTACAATTATTTTCTAGGAAAATATAAATGAGTAGCATTAACATGCTATAGCATATTTACTTGACATGTTATATTTATATACTACGGCTCTATATTAGCTCTATAGATGTTAATATTTTTTTCTGACATGAAAGAAAAATATGTTAGATGTTTGTGTTTTTAAAAAGTAAGAAAATTATAAGATTAGGATTATTGACTTAATTGGATTTAATAAACTTGATTATTTTAATAATATAATTTTAAAAAATCATAAATAACTCAAATAGAGAAAAGCAATAATTAATCATACTATAAATGTGAAGGAAAAAAAAAGTGTGCGTGCAATAATTAATCATACTATAAATGTGAAGGAAAAAAAGTGCAATAATTAATCATACTAGAAATGTGAAGGAAAAAAAAGTGTGCATCACTCTGCTATTGATGCTACTCAACCACTAGAAATAGTTTATAAGATGATTTAAATGTCATTGCAAAATGCTTTACATCAACAATAAAAGAAATCACACGCACCGTTTAAACAACAAACCAAAAAGCAAGCTAATCAGAATGTCATTATATCATCATCTCATGCTTATATTTAATAACTAATTTAATTTATTTTTAAAAAAATCATAAAAAAAACTAAATTGAATAGAGAATGATAAATTAAAAAAAAAACTCAAGATAAGAGTCATTATCAAAATTAGTGAAAAATCTTATAGAAAAAAATAAAAAAATAATATAGTACAATCTTAAATTAAATAATTACTAACGGATGAAACTGAAAAAAAATAAAAAATAAAAAAAAACAACAAAACCTGAGCAAATTTTGTAAATCTGTGTTACTTTTTCAAACTTGCAGCTAGTAAAATCCTATATTTGTGCTCAATCAAGAAGCTCAATTTTTAATAAATTAAATATTGAAGCATGAAATCAAAAAAACATAATCAATCTAAAAAAATTATCAAGATAAAAAAATAGCGATTAAAATAATAAGGATCAGAAGGCATTGATTATGATTTGAACGAATAGAGTTAGAACACCTTTCCATCTAAAAGAAATATTGCTCGATGAAACGATCTAGATTCCACACTATACTATAGGTTGGAGAGAGAGCCCATCCCGTCATGAAACAACTCATTCCAATGCAAGAACCCGAACCCGCCAACATGAGCCTCAGTGTATTTTAAAAAAAATTAACTATAAAGGTCAATGCATCATTTACCTACTTTAAAAAAATCAAAAAGATGATAAAAACCTAGATCTAGGTTTAGGAAATTTTGCTTTTAAGAGTAATTAAGTAATTTTATTATATTGAATAAAAGTGTGAAAATCTTATTAACCTCATCCAATTTTTAAATGACCTTTGATCATTTGGTAAAGACTATTCTACCCCTCTTAATGCAAGGCTTGATGGTTTTGGAGTGAAGGGAAAAATCATCACTTTATTATTGTAATCCACAGTAAATCTATTATTGTTCTACGGTTAAAACTTGAGCAATTATAGTTTTTTTTTAATGTGAAACCAAGAGTAAATCATATGGTAAAAGTGAACAACCTTGAAGAAATAAATGAAATGCTTATATAAATAAAACTAACAATCACAAGTTAACCAAAAGTAAAATTAAAAAACTTTTAGGAATGAAAAAACATAACATAATAAAGACTATGGATATAGAGAAATCAAACACAAGGAAATATTTTGGATTGTCCTTGTCTACATCTATTTATAGGCAATAAGATCAATTAAAGAGGAGGTGAATTTAGTCACAATGAAAGTTTCTTTCATAACACTTTTAAGTTATTCTATTTAATGCAACCATACAAGAATTATGATGTTTGTTTTAGAAATCAATCACATATATAAAATCTGCATTCAACAGAAAAGGTAAGAGAAGAGTAGAAATTACACATAGTATTTTATCTTGGCTCCCCATAAAATTATAGGTAATCTAATCCTCATGGATGGCCCTGAGATTTTCACTACTTGATGGGTTTGTATGTTTGATCTTACAAATCTTTAGTTATTACAATCCTGCAAGTTCAACATCTATGATTGATTATTTATTCAAATCTTTATACTATAACTATAGTTTTCTATTCTTTCTTTTATTTTATTTTTGTTTTGTCATGCTTTTTTTTTTTACAAGCAAATATTACGCATTATATGCACCATTTTATAGTCATTGTTTATCTCCATGATTCTTGTTCTGTTAATCTTGAATCGTTTGGTGTAATTTATTAAACAGGTTCTTTTAGTAATCACATGACAACTAGTTTATCTCTTCAACAACATTACCTTGATTTCTTTTTTTTTCTTGAGTTGATTTCGTGTAGATTGAATAGTATGATCTTCTCCATCTAATATGAAATTGATTGTATACCTTTTTTTTTTTTGGTTAAGCTTGTTTGTTATATTTTAAACTTTAACTTTTATGCTGCTTAGTTTCTTGGAATTTCTCCCTTAAGTTATGTTGGTTTCTAAGCAGATTGATTTCTCTATGGCACATGTGCTGCACTTATTTCTCTTTTGGACTTAGACTAGTTAGATGGACTTTAACTACTAATATGGATTAGAGTTGGTAAAAACTTTTCCATAGCCTTTTGTATAAAGTTTCACCAAAAATTGTACAAGTCACAACTTGATTTCCCACATAACTTGTAGAATTAGTAGTAATAATCTTAGGGTTTGTAATCATCAAAATTACAAGAATTAAAATCTCTTTTTTTTTAATGATGTCAAACCTTTCCTAACACAACTCTTTTAATCAACTTACCTCTCCCTCACTTAAAGCACCTTATACAAGATAAATAAATTAGAAGCTACTAACTACCTTGCACCATAATTTTATAATTTAAGATTTTAAGCAAGTGCCTTTTTAATTAAAGTTAAAGCATTTCACATATTGAGATTTTTAAAAATTACCATGCGGTACTAAGAATTAGATAATTTAGATGATAAGATTACATGCTTTCATAATTAGAACATTTTACATGTCTTATATTATACAATATTGGGATGCAATATAGTATATTCAAAACATTGTTCATAATAACTATAAAATAATATAGAAAAAACTTTGCTTTTTATACCATAAAGTACTAGGAGCTTATAGTTTAAGCATATAGTTTTTCCTCCTGGCATCACTAAAAAACGATGTATATTAATGCTCTAAACTTGACTTCTATAGTCTTTACCAATAATCTTAATGGCAAACTATTTTCAGGGTTTAGAGTAGCATGGTGTAAAGATGAGAGAAATAACATATGAAAATTAACACACAATAAGTATTAGATTACATGTTTTTCATGTGTTTAAATAGAAAAGACTTCTTTAAAATGGAATGCAAATGTCTAATTGTCTTCAAATATATGAAAATTAAGTTTTATGTAAGGGTTTAATAAAAATATTAGGTAATTATTATTATGAGTTTGCAAACTCGATAGATATTTTATTTCTTTGAATATGTTCCCTAATGAAATGATATTTTACTTCAATGTGTTTAGTATGAGAATATTGTACACAATATCAAATATTTTTGTTGTTAAATATAAAAATGACCTAATAATACCTCTATATAATTTTTTATTAACACTCTTACCATTTTCATCTTATGTTAGTTTTCAGGAACTAAACATTGGAGTAGATGAGCATCTTGAGTTTTCAAAACGATATCTTTTTAAAATATTCATGGTGTATTTTTTTTTATATAAATGAATATTTCATCTTGGGTTTGTTTGATGGTGAAACCTAAAAAGTGGTTTAGTTCTCCCATCAAGCTCATTTCAAACTCCTCTTACATATAGGTAGCAGAATTTCTACTCATGACTTCATTTGAAGTACTAAAAATTATATCATCAACATAGGTTTGTATGAATATGAAATCTTGATCATGCATTTTAATTAAAAATGTAGTATTAGTTTCTTCTTTTAAAAGTCACTTAGTTAAGAGGAATATATTAAGCCTATCATACTTTAAACCATATAAGGCATTGGATAACTTATTTTTTTAAGTTTAGGGATTATTCAACAAACACTTCTTCATTTAGAATCTCATTTAAAAATGTTGATTTAACATCCATTTAAAATAATTTTATATTTTTGTATGATGTAAAAGCATAAAACATTATAATTAATTCTAATCTAATTACTGGTGCTAAGGAATCATCAAAATTTATTCATTTTTTTCTATAATTTTCCGCTACTAATCTAGATTTATTTTATATAATGATACCATTTTCATCAATTTTATTTCTAAAAATCCATTTAGTGTTGACAACAAACTTATTTTTAGGTTAAGGTACAAGAATCCAAACCTTATTTTTTGACATTAAAATAGTTTCTTTTATATAGCTTCTATTTAATTTTCATTAGCAAAAACTTCCTCAATTTTTTTGAGCTCTAATTGATAGAGTATGGTCATATTATTTATTTCATTTCTAGTCATATCTCTTATTTGAATCTCTTGTTCTAAATTACCAATAATTTGTTGTTTAGGATGATTTTTGAAAAATTACATGCTTTTAGTAGTTCATAAGTGGCGTAGCTACTTTCTGATTTGGTATTATCCATGATTTCAACTTCTTTAATAATATCTAGGGGCCTAGCTTCTAATATATTTCATACATTATCATCAATATCTTTTATATGCATAATATAAAATTCATCAAAGATAACATAAGTTGACTCTTCAATAACCAATCTTTTTATCATTATATATTCTATAAACCTTGCTTGTAAAAGAATACCTTAAGAAGATCCTTTCGTCAAACTTAGACTTAAATTTGTTAAAGTTATCTTAGACATTTTTTAGCATAAAATTTTTGCAACTGAAGATATGAAAATATACCTTGTTTAGGACATAGCAAGTTAGGTTCGTAACTTTTACCCATAAATAAGATGGTATCCCATTTTTATTTAATAGTGTTATTGTCATTTCTAGCAAACTTCTATTTTTATTTTTCTACAACTTCATTCTACTGAGGAGTTCTAGGAGCTATAATAAAAGGGCGATACATGTCATGTTTATCACAAAAATATGTGAATTCATTATTTTTAAACTCACTTTCATGATCTGATATGATGCTAGCTATACACATATATTTTGAATTTTGAATTTTCTTTAAAAGATTAATGAATGCCTTATAAGCATGGCATTTGTGTGTTAGGAATAAAGTCCAAGAAAACCTAAAATAATCATCTACTACTACTTGTGCATACTTTTTTCCTCCTAAACTAGCAATGCTTGTAGGTCTAAAAAGGTCAAGGTGCAACAATTCTAAAGGTTTAGATATGGATAAAAAATTCTTGCTTTTAAAAGAGACTTTAGTTTGTCTTTTATATACAGAAGCCTTACATATTTTGTTTTTAATAAAAAATATTTTTGGAAAACCTTTAATAAGATTTAGTTTACTGATTTGTTATATAACATCTATTTTATAATGTTCTAATATCTTATGCCATATATAAAGATCATTATAGAAGGCAGGCAGTCATGTTTTAGTACGAATTAACACCATCAAGATTAATTATATATACATTTTCATGTATATATCCAACAAATTTGGCATTGTTATCTTTTATACATTAACTAATGTAATGTAAAGATTCAAAAAGTACTTTATAGTCTTTATCACATAGCTTACTAATGCTTAACAAATTATATTTTAGACTTCGAACTAAGAACATTTTCAATTAAGAAAGATTTATCTTTTTCAATTTTATATATACCAATTACTTTTCCTTTTTGTTGTCACCAAAGGTTACTAAACTAGATTTTCTTTTCAAAGAATGAACTTGTTTTTATCCCTAATCATATACCTAGACCAACCATTATCTAAGTACTAGATATTCTTCTTTTCCATCTTTAAATAAATTTACAAACACGTATATTCAATTAGTGGATTTTAATATCCAAACTCTTTTAAGACCAATTAGGTTACACAAAACATTAAATATATTTTCTTTCATAACCCATGAAACTTGATTGGTTTGAGCAAATTATTATAATATCTATAGTTTTTAAATAGGCAATTTTACATGTATTGTCCTTGTTAGTTGCAAAAACGATAGGAGATTTCATGTTTGCCAAAACTAATATTTTTAATGAAACTAGGTTTTATCTGAAGTTGTTTATATGAATCATATCCCAACCTATTTTAGCCAAGTGTTTGTTTTTTATATCCAAATAGGTTTTTTAACTTGTTTCTTCCTTCAATAAATTTAAATACAATTGTTTCAAGATCATTGATTTTAGACTTCAAGTCAGTATATTTTTTTAAGTTCTACAAGCTTTTTTTCGGACATTGTATAATTATGTATTTGTATTAAATCCAGTGCTAACTTCTCTTCTTTTTTTTTTGTAGAACTACAAGTTTTTCTTTTTAAGTTATATTTTCATTTAAGATGGAATCATTTTTAGTTCTTAACTTGTTAGTTTGTTTAACCAAAATTTCATTTTCTTTCTTTAACAATTTTAGTTCCAGATCTAAAAAAGTGATTTGTTTACTAATCATAATATTTTTCTTTAAACATTTTTTAAATTCATTGTGTAAACCAATATACAAATTATATATTTCATCAATTATCTCATTCTTTTCTTCTTCATGGTTGTTTTTATATATAAGACATTTGTTTTCTTTTTCTCCAAAAATCTTTTTTTCCTTAATCAGAATCATCATCATTTCTCTATACTTCTACCACATGATTTTTTTTCTTGTCTTCTTGAAGAATTTTATTAAGTTTGATGTTTGCCTTTTCTGGCACTTAAATACTCAAAAGTATAATGTCTTACTTTATTATAATTAAAATAGTAATGGAGTCTTTATTAAGATCCTTACCAAGTGTTTTCTTACCAAACCTATTTTTCTCTTGAGAAATTTTTGAATTTTTTGTATGAGTAAATCTATGTCTTCATCTTTACTATCACTTTCATTTTTAAAATTGGACTTGTGATTACTTTTAAGTGCTACTCATTTCTTTATCCTTGTTATTTCTTGATCATTACATTTGTCGCTACACGACGTCGGGCGACGGGTTACTCATTTTTTTATCCTTGCTATTTCTTGATCATTACATTGAAATATCATTTCATAGGTGGTTAAGAACTAATATATTTCATCAAGTTTCATTATATTTTGGTTATTTTTAGCTTTTATAGTTTTAGTAAACACCTAAGTACTTTTATTACTATCTCGACATTAGAAAAAGCTTTTCCTATGTATTTTAGTGGACTTATAATGTGTGTGAATCATATCATCATTTCATCAATGTTCTCATGTTCTTGTATTTTAGATATTTCAAATTAATACATAAGTCTATTTATCTTTGAATCTTTTACTTGTGAAGCTCTTTCATGTGTTATTTCAAGTTTATACAGTTTTGCAATTTCACATCAACTAATTCTATTATACTCATTTACATTTAAAACATTATAGAATAAACTTATAGCTTAAGTATTCAAATGTACCATTTTCAAATCTTTATCATCCCAATTATCTTCAAATCTAACTAATATTTTACTTTCTACTATTAAAATAGGAATGTGTAGACCATTCATAACCATTCTCTATAACTTATAATCAATTGACTATATGAATATTCTCATCCAATCTCTCTAGTAGTTGTAGTTCATCCCATCAGATAAAGATAACATGTCTATGGATTATCCTTCAAAAAGTCCATTACCTAAAGTTGTTATAGATCAAACCCATGTTTGTTATATCTAAAATAAGAGCATCATGCCTGTGATGCAAAATACAGGCAATAAAATCAATCAAAAAGAAGGCAAAATTATTGATACTGAGAAAATTTTTCAAAATAATTTTAAGTTATCTTATTCAATATAACATTATAGGAACTGTGATGTTTGTTCTAGAAATCAATCATAGGTATAAAATATATATTTAGCAAAAAGAAAAAGGAAAAGAGCAAAAATTACACAGAATATTTTATCATGGTTCCCCCTATAAATTATAGGTAGTCTAGTCCTCAAGGATGACCATAAGATTTTCACTACTTGTTGAATTTATGTGTTTGATATTACAAATCTTAGGTTATTACAATCTTACAAGTTTAACCTCCATGATTGATTCTTTACTCAAATCTTTTTACTAACAACAATAGTTATTGATTCTTTCTTATATCTTATTCTTATTCTTCTTTTTTTTTTTATCATACTCATCTTCTTACAAACATATGAAATACATTTCTTTCTTTTTTTTTATCATAATCATCTTCTTACAAACATATGAAATACATTATATACATCATTTTCTAGATTTTGTTAACCTCTGTGATTCTTGCTTTGCTAATCTTAAATCTTTTAGTTTAGCTTACCAAACAAGTTTTCTCAATAATTGTATGGAAGCTAGTTTATATCTTCACTAATATTATCTTGATTTCATTTGTTTTCTTAAGCCAATTCCATGTAAATTGAATAGCATGATCTTTTCCATATAATATAAAATTGATTTTATATCTTATTCTTTCTTTGTTAAGTTTGTTCTTTGTACTTTAAACATCAACTTCCAAGCTACTTAGTTTCTTAAAATTTCTCCATTGGTCCATGTTCATTTCTGGGTAGATTGGTTTCTTTATGGCTTGACATAAGCTTTATATATTTCTCTTATAGACTTGGGCTGTTAGGATGGACTTTGACTGTTAGTATGGATTATGGCCCGTAAGAACACTTAATTGGCCTTTTGTATGAAGTTTCAACAAAAAATATACAAGTCACAATTCAATTTGTCCTAAACAACTTATATAACTATTAGTAATTATCTTAAGAATTGTAGTTTTTTATATTAATTACATTCTAGTTTTTAATTTTTTAGTTTTTTATATTAATTATATTCTAGTTTTTAATTTTTAAAATTAATTTATAATCAACTCATACTTGATTAATTATCTCATTTTAATTTCTGACCAATGGTTATTATATTTGTAATTCATTAGGTTCCTTGATAAATTGACTCAAATATAAATCAAAACCTAAATAACATTGGATTAAATAAATTAATCAATTTAATTTATTATCAATTTAATAGTTGCTTGATTTATATTTGAAGATTAAGTACAATGTCTAATAATATGTTATGATCCTCTAAATATTAGGAAAGTTATAAATAGTTTGACTTAACCTTTTAGTGAATATTTTTTTACTGTAATTATTATTCTTTTATCAAGAATTTTATGATTTAGATATTATAGCATGAAGTATATCTATTTTGTTAAATTATTGTAGTTCTTAACACCATTATCATTGATTATTTGAATAAGATTTAAAATTCTTTTTCAAATCTCATTTCATTTTGACGAAGAACTTCACATTTAATACTATTTGAGATAAAATAGAATATTTTTTCTAATTCACTCAGGGTAATAAATTCTCTCTTTATTACTTAAATATTTTTATATAGCTTATACCATACATAATATTTTCTTGTTTGTAACCCTTGATCAAGAAAATATGTGGTCAAGAATAAAGCATATCACTCATTATATAAGACAACTTAATAATATAAAGTGCAAGGATTAGTTACAACTATCATGTGAATCTTTCCATAGACATATATGATATCTTCATATAGAATTCTTATACAGGTCAATTCAATATATGTATTATCTAATAAGCACCTCCATATTAATTCTATATACTTCTCGTATCTCAATTTATTAGAGTAATTACTTTCTTTCATAAAAAAGTAACATAATATGCAATAGTTTCAGTAGCTTTGATTAATATCCAGTCTTAATAGAACTTTGATCAGGAATATTTAGAAACATTGTTTTGATGCAGTATGAATCTTAGAACTATAATAACTTTATAGTTTTCTATGCAAAACATTTTTATTTCACAAACTTTATCTTTATTTTAGATTCATTAATCAAATATTAAAGATAAAGAAAGCCTTTATTAATAATACATGTGTTTTACACAAATAAATTAGTGTTATGTGTAACAAATTGATTGGTTACAAAGCATATTTAAAGACATGATTAAAATCATTTCGTCAAATTTTTTTTAGTTGATTGAAAATAGAGCCTGGAGTGTCCTTAATAATCTAATTTTTCTCGTCTATTTCCCTCTCTTAATACATCAATTTATCTATTTATTTCTTGATCATTAGATCTTGGATTTCATTTTTTGACTATTAAATTTTTATAAACTTTAGATTGACTTATATATATTAATTAATTTGGATGAGATATGAATTTTAAAATAATTATTATTCTTGTATAAAAAATTAATATTTAAAAAATAATAATTATTTTACATTTTTTTTTTCACAATCTCTAATAAACTATATCTCTTTTCAAAAAAAGAATTCATAAAATTGCAAGTGAAAATTGTTAATGCACTTAATCACATGTGATGCACTTAAAAATGGCAGGAGCGCGTGTGGGGTCATCCTTCTTGGCACGCACAGGCATGCGACACCAAACCATCATAGTTACGCTTTGCTGAATTTAAACTGTGTGCTCTTTTCAAACCTCGAAAATACCGCGCCAATAAAATCCCCCGCCAATTACAAGGTCAAAAAATCTTCGAGTGCCACAACAAACTTCCCTCCCAAGGCTCTCTTCCAAACAAATATTTAATTTAATCTCTATTTTCATTTAATTTTTGCACCAATAATAATAATAATAATAATAATAGTTTTGCACCAATAATAATGATAATAATAATAATAAAAATCTCCCCTCCATCGATATCAGGACTTGATAAACCCCCAGACAACCTAGAAATATTACATCAACATATCAAAATACCATTCGATCCTCCATTCATTTCCGGGTCTTGCACAATATTCAAACCCTAAATTTTTTCGAATACCAGACACCTAAAATTTAAAATCCGCGCCGCTCCTCTCAAAATTTCAAATCCCTCCCTCTCTTTCTCTCCCCTTTTCACTATAAAATCAACACCCCACAGCCCGCTCTACTTACCGCCAGGAAAAAGAAGAAGAAACCAGTCCCTAGTTTTCTTAATCGAAAAAAACTCTTCAGAAAAATGCCTGCAATCCCAGAAGAACCCCTCCTGGCTGAAAACCCAGACCGGTTCTGTATGTTCCCCATTCAGTACCCATCAATCTGGGAGATGTACAAGAAAGCTGAGGCCTCCTTTTGGACTGCTGAGGAGGTCGATCTCTCGTCGGATATCCGCCACTGGGAAAACCTGACTCCCGACGAGAAGCACTTCATCTCTCATGTCCTTGCCTTCTTCGCCGCCTCTGATGGGATTGTCCTCGAAAATCTCGCCGGGCGTTTCATGAAAGAGGTCCAAGTCTCGGAGGCGCGTGCTTTTTACGGATTCCAGATCGCGATTGAGAATATCCACTCCGAGATGTACAGTCTTCTGTTGGAGACTTATATCAAGGATTCTGAGGAGAAGAATCGCCTGTTTCATGCTATCGAAACGGTGCCGTGCGTGGCTAAGAAGGCACGGTGGGCCTTGCGGTGGATTGACGGGAGCGAGAGTTTCGCGGAAAGGCTAGTTGCTTTTGCTTGCGTGGAAGGGATATTTTTCTCGGGGAGTTTTTGTGCGATATTTTGGTTAAAAAAGCGTGGGTTGATGCCGGGGCTAACCTTTTCGAACGAGTTGATCTCGCGAGATGAAGGGCTTCATTGTGATTTCGCGTGCCTGCTCTACAGCTTGCTGAGGAAGAAGCTGAGTGAGGAGCAAGTGAGAGGGATAGTGAAGGATGCTGTGGATATTGAGAGGGAGTTTGTGGTGGACGCGCTGCCATGCGCGTTGGTAGGGATGAACGGGGAGTTAATGAGTCAGTATATTGAGTTCGTAGCTGATAGGATGTTGGGTGCGCTTGGGTGCGGGAAGGTGTACAATGTGGCCAATCCATTCGATTGGATGGAGTTGATATCTTTGCAAGGGAAGACTAATTTCTTCGAGAAAAGAGTAGGAGAGTATCAAAAGGCCTCAGTTATGTCTAGTATTAATGGGAATGGTGGGAATCATGTGTTTAAGATGGATGAAGATTTTTAGAGTCTTTGTTTGTGGATTTAGGATCATGGATCTCTTACTGCTTTTATTTCATTATTATTGTTATTATTATACGGGGGTTCCCCCCTTTCAATTTGCTCGCTTCTGTGTCTGTGTTTTCGCACATATGCTTTGAAACTTCGATTTCCAGACCCAAATTTCAAAATCGAACAAAATCTTTTTAAAAAAAAAAACATAAAAATTCTCAAAGTAGAGGTAGTGTTCTTAGCACTTAAAATCATGTATCCGCACCGTCCCCCTTAATATTCAACGTGCATTAAATAGTGTTGTCGCTAGTGTTTCATGCTGCCGCTTATGCGTCTGTTAGGTTCCGTGTCAAGGGTATTTGTCTGCATGTCCGGTTTCATCCAGGGATCGACAAGGACCACACCATCTTTTCTTTCATTGATGGATTGGTGGAATTTGACAGGAAGGAGGCGGATTCTATATCTTAAACCTCACAGTTTGTGTGAGTGGTTGATATTCCAAACTGAAATGCATAATGGTGTTGCATGGTTGCCAGATTAGTGTGTACCCACGAGAAATCCAGCCTGAGCTGTCGGGCAAGGAAGAGAGAATGCTTCAGGCTGCAGTGTGAACGTAAAAAGGCAAGAAAGGAAGGTATCGTTGCTCAGCAACAGCTAGTGCTTGCCTCCAATGCATCACGCTGCGGATAGCAGCCCAGTCTGCTGATTTTGAAAGTTGGTGCTCTTTCTTAATTGCTTTTGCTTTATGCTTGTTGCAAACAGATGGGTACCACTACAACAATTTGTTCTTTGTGCATTATTATCAACGTGTTAATAGTTGCTTTATCAGAAGTCATTTGTTTACCTTCTTTGGAATCTGAATTTATGAAAATCTGCCTGTCTGCTACATTTCTATCATTATATCAAGAATGAAGACTAAAAACACTTGAAACAAACTATGCCTGGTAGGAAGTCATTGTGAAATGTGAATGATGTCAAACTAGCTAGCTAGCTTGATTATATGTAAAAAGCAACATTAAAGTCCAATACAATTCCTTTTCACTGCTTGTCATCTTTCTCTGGATTTTGCAATCAAGGCCGGGAACCATGCTATCTTTGTCAGCTTAATCTGCAATTTTAACAAAATGTTACCACTCTAACCCCAAAAATCACCCTTTCACTTTGCATATATGATCATTTCACTTTATATCTATAAAGGGATACAAATGAGTAGTATAAATTAATTATTCAAAAAGTTTGTAAGTTAATAACAAAAAAGATATTAAAAATGTTGATCTCTTTATTAAAAATAATTCACCCTTAAAAAGTCTACAAAAAAATATTTATATTAGAAAAAATCCTAAGTCAAATAAAATATCCCTAACATATATGGATAAGCTTAATAAATAATAATAATCCAACAAATATAAAGTCTAGAAAGCCTAATAATAAATAAAAAATAAATAAAATAATAGCTCAACTAATTTAAATAAGATTAAAATTGTTTTTATAATTTATTAACATAATTAAAGCCTAACTTTAAATGCTTAGTTCTTTATTGTCTTAATAAATTAGAAGACTTTCTATATATTGCTAAAAAGTTATGAACGTTTACTTTCTAATAAAACTAGAATCACCATAAACTTCCTTCTATAATTTCAATTATGACCAAATAACTTATGATCAAAACACTAGCAAAATATCAAAACTAGTAGATTGAAATCTTATTAATCCAATCTTTTTGTAATGTCTAAATGCCCACCAACAAGCCTTTTTTGAACATGAATTAAATTAATTAAGGTTTGTTCTTTATTATTTAATATTTTTTTGAAGTCCAACTTAGCTCATGTGTCTTGAAAAAGTCCATTGAAAACCTCTTTAAACTTCTTAACTCTAAATCTTGTCATTGAATCAACTAGAACCTCTAACAGATTTTTTAATGTTTTTTAGATCACATTATTCCTTCTTTTCTTGAAAGGATTTGTCATCAAATCATCATTTACATAAAATAAAGAGAGATTTGAAACATTGAATTTAGCATTAACACCATATTCATCTAGTAAATTTACTTTGTAAGCATTGTTATTAATTCTATTATTTAAAAAGACACGAACGAGTAATATAAAATCACAATAAAATTTATCAATCCTTTAAAGAGTTTGCAAGTTTAATAAAAAATTTAATATAAGAATTACTCAACCACACAAAAGATATCAAGAATGTTGATCTCTTAATTTAAAATACTTTACCCTTAAAAAGTCTCTACAAACAAATATTTATACTAGAAAGAATTCTAAGTCTAATAAAATATCCTTAATGGATTTTAATAAGCCTAACAAATAATAATAATAATAATAATAATAATAATTCAATAAATTCGCAATCGAATATAGGCCTTAATATTTCTAAAAGGCCAAATAATAACTAAAAGATACATAAAATAATAACTTAGTTAATTTAAATACGATTAAAGTTATTTTTGTAATTTGCTGACTGAATCAAAATCCAAATTCAAATGCATGGTTCTCTCTCGGTTTAATAAGTTAGAAGGCATGCCATATTTCATTGGAAAGCAATGGATATATAATTTCAATACAATTATAAATGCATCACAATTCCTTTTGTAGCTCTAATTATGACCAAAACAATAGCGAAATATCAAAATTGATAAATTAGAATCTTCTTATTCCATTTTTTTTTTTGCAATCTTTGAATGTCTACTAACAAGCTTTTTTTGAACATGAATTAAATTAATCAAGGTTTGTTTTTCATTATTTAGTATCTTTTTGAAGTCCATCTTGAATAAGTGTCTTAAAGAAATCCATTGAATACCTCTTTAAACCTTTTAGCCCTAAGTTTTGTCACTGGACAAACTAAAACCTTTAATAGATCTCTTATTACTGCTTGAATCGCATCATATAAAGTTTCAAGATATTATTTTAAGGTAGGTCTTGAACAAGATCAAGTTGAGAGATTTGATAAAAAAAAAGTTTATGTAAACACAACACATTCATACTTATAATATTTATATCATAAGTTGTTTACACTGAAAATGATTATTCAAGATGAAATTCCCACCCCACCCCCCAAGAAAAAAAAACCCTTATGAAATGTAAAGGAAAAAGGAGTTAAAACATATATCTCCTTATACCTTAAAATAATTGTAGGAATTAATAACACCTTGCTTCATTTTATTTTTTAGTAGAAGGCTAGAAAACATATGTATTTTATAACATATTTACAATAATTCAATTTCTAGATGGACTAAAACCACATACACCATAAATCATTTGTAACATATTACAAACAAACCATATAAATCCTAAATCAAATAAAAAACCAAAGAAAAGAGTTAGATAGATCAATTATTTACCCCAAATAGAACCAACAATGATGTTGTTGAAATGCATAAATATGAGTTTCATGATGAAACCTATAAATCTCATCATTATGAATCCTATCGTTGTACAAAATACCACTTTTGTGAAATCTGAGACAACCCATAAATAAAATGCATTGTTTTAACCAGAGTGATCAATCCAATTAAATTTTGAAAAAGAATAAAACAAGAAAAAAAGGTTGTTGTTATTGCTAACCTTTATGATCTGGTTTGTGGTAGCGCTATACTAGGCAAATGTTATTATTTGTGAACTCTTTCAATGGGTTAAATACTAAGTTGATTGCTTTCATTTCTAATTCTTTTATTTATCTCCCTGTCTATTCGGGGTGATGAACAACTATTTTTTGGAACTTAGCATAATTAAATTTTTGTTTGTAAAATAGCATGTGCAAAAAAATATTTAGAGAAGTAGCATACTTGATCAAGTCCCATATAACATCTGTGACACTTAAGTCGTATTCATTATCTATAACTTGCTTGTTGTAAATTCTTGTTATGATTCTTGAGTCACATATGTTATCTGCAACTTGACTAAGAGACATATCCTATGATATTTCTTCTGCCATAACTCCTAGCAAAAAAAAATAAAAAATAAAATTCACACAATTCAAATAACTAGTTTTCTAGCATCAAAACACAATTTACATAAGTAACACATAACATCTTTAATCATAAATAATAAAATAAAACTGAAAATTAACATAACATAATGTTTTATTAAAATTAAACTAACTATATATTTATTCATAATTCTAAAAATATATAATAACTTGTAACTATATTTAATAATCACCATAGCTTGTGGAAAGTCTTAGAGCACTCGTGGACGGGTTTGGGGCATCATCCTAACTTGTTTAACTCAAAGACAAGTTTATAACATCCAATATTATCCCAACTTGTGGACATAATTGGGATGTTTATAGATGGATCTATGATGCTCATGGACGAATCTGAGGTGCTCATATATGGACCAACATCCCCAACACTCCCATGATAAGCAATAGATGGACCAACATTCCTAATACTCTTATGATAAGCAATCTTATCATTTACTAATTCCACTTTAAGATGCTCAACCTCTCCAATTTCTTGAAATCCACCAAGACATAAATTAAGTGTAGTGTTGGCCACAATACCTCCATCCCATTGATGTTTTCACCGATAGTCACTATTGTTTTTCAAGCCTTCTATACTGATTAATGAATCAATATATATATACATTAAAAATTAATTAGTAGTCATCATCCATAATAACATTAGAAATACTAGAAATATGTTGTATGTAAAACAATATTGCATATCAATCGATTTTGTCTTGGATATTGAGGTGTATAATGCATTAGATTGTGTGGAAGAATCGGGAAACATGATCAGATAGATGTAATAAAACACCTCATGGTGTTTTGTGTGTGTTTTGTTTTAGGGAGAGAGGAGGGTAGATGATGGGGAGAATAAAGAGGCAATTGGCTTTGTTGAGAGAGAAAAAAGGAGAAATAAAAGGAGAAAGGGAAAGAAAGGGGCTCTAGGTATTAATTTTGTATAAATTCACAAATAGTATTTGCAACTTGCGTGTTGTAGATGAAAACTTAGAAATAAAAGTCATAGGTGTAATATGTGACTTGCGTGTTGTAGAAGGCAACTATAATTTGTGAAACTTTACAATATCCCCCATTATTTTCTCCATTGTGTTTACCAATTTTTTTTCTCTATGCTAAAAACATAAAAAAACTCACAGTTTAGTCTAGGATTTAATAGAGTGAAGAAATAAAAGATGTGATGATTTCAAATTTTTATTAACCTAAATGCCCTTCCATAAACAATTTAATGCTTATCTGAAATGGAATGTTTTTCTATTTCTTTTGATTTTTAACCAACTTTATAGAAGAAAGACATTTGAAAATTAGGATCCAATCAAACCATAGTTTTGAAACCCGGACTTGCGGGTCGATCCGGGGCTAGAATTGAGCCAGGTTGAAAAAAAAATAGGGAAAAGAAAAACCTGGTGTGACCTAGTTGACTTAACAGATTGACACGATAACTCGATGAACCCTGTAAGACTCGATCAAAAACTCAATCGTAACCCGTTGACTTTTTTTTTTTTTTTACTAAAATGATGTTATTTTGATGAAGAAAAAGAATTAACCCAAATAACCTAGTCCCTGTGTGTGTGTGTGTGTATCCACCATTTAGTCAGCTAGGGATAAAAGCAATGATATGGTGGAAACGATGAGTATAAGAGAGGATGACTGGATTATCAATTTGATGAAGGTTCATTGTGCATACCATTTCCAACATATGATTAATAAAAACTAAAGCTAAAAGGAAAATTATTGTGTGCTAAGATACTAAATACTATTCATTATAATAAAATAATTACAAAATTGCTCTTAAACCATAAAATGTT
Source organism: Populus euphratica (assembly GCF_000495115.2). Classification (NCBI taxonomy): domain Eukaryota; kingdom Viridiplantae; phylum Streptophyta; class Magnoliopsida; order Malpighiales; family Salicaceae; genus Populus; species Populus euphratica. Next base: position 36,970 of record NW_011500393.1, read on the forward strand.
TAAGCTCTGCATAGGAGGAAAATGATTTTTTCACCATGATATGATTATTATTTTTAAATTATGTGGAGATAAATTATTCTTTTTTCTTTTTGACGAAGTAAAATTACTTAGTTACCCATAAAACAAAAGAAAATAAACTTATATTTAGAGGCCTTTTAGTCTTTTTAATTTTTTGCATAGTAAAAAAAACTTAATTACCTTTAAATCTAAAATTTACTCAATAGCTATCTAGGGTTTTTTTCCCCTTTCATCATAGTTTTTTGGTTGATATAAATATGACTCAGGGGTGTTTTTATATTTTAATAAATGCTAAGTATTTTTAAAAACAACATTTACACGCGCCAGCAAGTGAGTATCCCCAACATCTTGTAAATGATGAATGCGAGACTGCCAGTGACCAATGGATCTTCGATTTGTCACCAATAACCTTTTTTTTTTAAATTTTTTTTATTTCTTTTTTCTCCTTCATTTTCATGTATAGCCTTTAAAAATCTTAAAGTATCCATTCAATTTGTTTTTCCTTTGAATTTGGTCCTTATTAGTTTCATTACTACTTGTTTTATTTGAAATAATATATAATATTTGAGTTTTGTTTTCCAATTTCATTCCCATTTATTTTTTTCATCTTTCAAATTTCATCTCTATTCTTTTTATTGTTATTTGTTTTACTTGAGATAATGTTTTAAATTGGTTTTGTTTAGCAATTTCATCATTTTTAAGTTTTATTTCCTATCAAATATAATCTTTATTCTTTTGATTGCTATTTTTCTTTTATAATTTCATCATTTAACATTAAATTGGTTGAGAATTAAGTTTTTTAATTAAGCATGAGTCTAAGATTTAACTAGTTACGAGTTTTAGAGATAACCTAACTTTAAAATGTTCACTATAGTTTTTTTTCCACTTTTATTTGAGCTTATATTTTTTTTTTTAAATTTCAATCTTCTATATTTATTCAATTGGAGATTGAGCACCTTTCATTTTTATTTATTTTATGTTTTCACTGATTTTGAAAATGACCTAGGTTGTCTCAAGCATCGTTTTGAAACCCGGTTCGGCCTGACGGGGTGACCTGGGCTGAAATTGGGTCAGGTTGAAAAAACAATAGAGGAAGGAAAAACCTGATTGTGACCTAGTTGATCTGGTGACCTGGTTGACTCGACAAGACCTGGTTGCCAACTATTGACTTTTTTTTATATACTAAAATGATTTCATTTTTATTTAAAAAAATTTGACCTGGGCGATCGGGTGACCTAGTCAAAACCCAGTGACCCGGTCAAAACTTGAAACTTGGGTCTTGGACCGGGCAGACCACTAGGCCAGGTCTGAAAACAATGGTCTCAAGTCTTTTTATTTGTTATTCTTCATTGAATTTTCTTTGGCTAATTTTTTAAATTGATATTTTTTTTACTGATTCTATCCTTTAAAATTAAATTGATTGGGAATTGAGAGTTTTAATTTAGCCTGGGTTTAGGACTTCATATATTGCAAGTTTGAGACATTAATTCAGGTTTACGGGATTCACTTAGTTTTTCTTGTGTTTTTTCAGTTTTATCCTTTAACATTTATGTTATTAGCAATTAGGCTTCATTCTTTTTTTATTCACTTTCTATCAAATTTCTTGTGAATCTTTAAAATGATCCTAGTTATCTTATGTCTTTTTATTTGTTTTCTTAAATTAATTTGACAAAAATTTTAAATTGATATTTTTTTTTAATTTTATCTTTCAACATTATAGCAATTGAGAATTATTTTTTTAGGCCATGTTTGTTTCTCGAAAAGTAGTTTCCGGGAAACAACTTTTCAAACTTTTCCATTTTTGTTTGTCATTAGAAAAATTGGTCAATGAAAAACTCTTTCCTGTTAACGGAAAACACTTTCTGGTCAACAAAAAACAATTTTCAGGAAAGTGTTTTCCTTTTTGGTTGTGTTTATTTTCCGGAAAGTAGTTTCCAGGAAATCATTTTCCAAACTTTCTTGTGTTTGTTTGCTGTTAGGAAAGTTGATCAACGGAAAACACTTTCCAGTAAAGAAAAATTTGGCTTGATTTTTAGAAAAGTGTTTTCCTGAAAAATTTGGGCGGAAAACACTTTTTGAAAGTTGTGAAAAATTTAGAAATGTCATTATTTGCTGATTATATCAAATTTGATCCTCAAACTTTTGATTGCTATATATATTTTGTTTTGAATATTTATTTTTCAATTTCTCATAATATAACCAAACACTGAGAAGTGTTTTCCAGTTTATTTTCCATAACACTATCAAACATCGAAAAATTATTCACTTTCCAGGAATTCACTTTTCAAAAGAAAACAACTTTCCTGCAAACAAGCGGAGCCTTAGTTTCATTTTTCAAGTTTTATTTTTTTCATTATGTTCCTTTGTGATTTTCTTTTTATTCTTTTATCTTCGTCTCATCACTTCTAATGTAGGTTGATGAATTAACCTAAGTTGACTCGAGTTTTTTTAACTTTAATACTTTTTGATGTTGTGACCTTCAACATTATATTGTTTTAGAATGGAGCTTTGGAATACTTCTCAATTTATCTTCTATTGGATTATTTCATATGTATGATTAGAAGTACAAAGTTTGTTTGGTTTGCCTAGTTTACTTGGTGTTTTTGTTGCATATTTTTTAATTGATATTTTTTTTTCAATTTCATCCTTTTATATTATATTTACTTGGAATTGTACTTTAACTTCTTTTTTTTTATCGGCTTATCTCGATCTCATGATATGACTTGTATATTTGACATGATTACTCAGGTTGGCTCAAGTGATTTGTTCTTTCTCTCTCTCTTTTAAATTTTTGTTCTTCCACGTTTGATTGGCTGAAATCATAGCTTTGTCATCTTTTTTGTTTTGATAATCATTCTTTGTTTAGGTCCCCATGATTTCTTTTTCTTTCTAAATTGGCCTATTTACTATACTTATATGTTCTTTTAATATCCATTTAAATTATACTATTTTTTTCTCAATGAAGTCTATACCCCGAGTCATTTTTTTTTAAACACTTTTACATCGCCTATGTGTCTTTATTTAACCAATATATTTTTTTTAGCTCGTGACATAGCATTGACCCTTAAATCTAGTTTTAGACTATCTACAAGCATTATCAATGATGACACTATTAAGAGAAACCCTAACTTAGTTTTGGTGCTATAGCTATAAGCATTACTATCAGTACAATTACTAAAAGAAAGAGAGGGAGTTTTTGATTTTGATTTTGAATTATTTTGCTCTAACAAAAAAATTGGTACAATTTCTATAATACTTGACAAACACTTGTTAATGATTTGTAGGGTGCTGCTATTTGAGAACCATGATTAACTATGGTGTCTTATTAAAATAAAAGCTAAAATAGATCAACCTTTTATCGTGTACCAAGACATATTTACTTTGGATTAAAATAGTGAAACATCGTGTACCAAGACATATGACACGACGAAAAGATTGTTGTCTTCATAATTATTTTTCCATTCTCAAATAAAATTATTTAACTAGCTATTAAGAGCAAAAAAAATATTTTTCTATAAGGTCTATTTGTTATTATCATATTAATCAGAGATAAATCACTCCTTTAATAATTTAGATATACAGTAAAATGACTTAAATAAATTTAAAAATAAAAATATTAAAATTATGGTCCAGGGTTATTCGGTCTTTTAACATGAAGTTGTTATGTTTTTATTCAATTTTTACATTGTTATTAAATAAGATTATTTTTTTAGAGTATTTAGATGGTATATTTTTGTAATATTACCAAATGTTCATTGTTTTTTTTGGTCATTGACATATATTTTGTTGTTTTTTTCTTTTCTTTTTTTTTTTGTTGTTGGTTCTTTTTAATATTATTATTAAATTAACCAAGATTGTTGAACACATTAAATTAATAACCTGGGTCTTATATTTTTCTAATGAACATTCTTGTTTTACATTAAAACAAATTTAACTCAATTTGCAAAATAGAACAAGCCACCTATTAATCTTTTATCTAAATTTTTAACATATTGAACTCTTGATCTTAAAAAATATAACATTAAGAACAATAAAACCATGAACTAAATCACAAATTATTTGTTTAACTTAATGCTTCATTTTTTCCACTGCATCTATTTTTCCAAATAGGTTATACAAATAAAGTATTTCTACATTACTATTATAAATTTCTTTTTTAATATAAGTATAATCATAAAATAAATACTTGACATAATTTTCTTATATATTATTTAAAATGCACTTGTCGGTATAGGGTATAATATCTTTTGTTACGAATTTCATTTTAAATATAGAAGATATACTTTATTTAAAAAAAAAAATCTATATTTCATCGAAAATAAACCGGGATATTTGTTACAAAATGCATCATAGGTATTGAATTAAATAAGCAAAATGAAAAACTAAGATTAACAAATGCCATATGGTATTTTATGGTATTGTATTTAAATGTTAAGGATTCGAGTTTCAGAATCGATATAATAAAATATTATATTATATTATATACAAAGGAGTAATTTTCATAAGGGAAAAATGTGGCCTCCTGACACGTTTTGGTCCCATTATGTTTGCCACCAATCCTTTGCAAACCATTTTCGTTTTTTCATCTCCTTGGAATGGTCAAATTGTACATCTTTGAAAACTTGTGCTCAACAAAATTTGTAATGGTGACGGGTTTGAATTCCCTCTCCCGTAAGAATTGTCCTTTTAGCTTTTTGTCTCCTCGTTGAAATTGGTAAAGCAATAACTAGAAATAAGTGCCGCCATTGGAAAGGAAAATAATTTCAAAGTCCATGAAAAAAAAAAAATTATTTTTTTGAATACAACTGACTTTTCAAATAATTTTTAAATAATTGGACACAAATCTCAAATAAAAAAATGTATATTAAGAAAATATAAATTTGTATCTAAAATAAATCACAAGAAAAAAGCTAAAATAATAAATAATGAGTTAAGATAACATAAGTATTGGTTGGAATAAATTGAATATTCAAGAAACTAAAAGGGTATAAACATGTTTGTAAAGCAAAATATTTTATAAATTAAATATAATTGGAATTGAAATAATGGTATAAACTAGAAATATAAATGAATGGGAGATAGATATACAATCGTAGTTAAGTGTATTTAAGAAAGTTAATTGAATTTCAATGAATGGGAGATAGATATACAATCGTAATTAAGTGTATTTAAGAAAGTTAATTGAATTTTGAGTCAAACATGTTGTTAACAAGAGTTATTATGATGTATTTGTGATTGTTAAATGAAAACCATGATGCTATAAAAAAATCACTAATGATTAATGAAAATATATTAAATTTGAATCAAGTATAGATTAATGTATCTATTAAAAAAAAGTGAGTGAAATTGGTTCTTTTTATATCATTAATAATTGTTAGTAACCTTGATGACACAAATATTTATTGTGAGTTTCATGATTTTGTATAGTTTATAGGTATTATTTTTAGGATATCATAAATCTTTATTAAGCATTATTGAGTTACTTAATTTTTTTATATTAAATAGGTTTTAGTATTGTCCAGCAAATGTTAATAAATAAATTTTATGTAAATAAATTGGAAAGTAATGTATCCATACAAAAATGTAAATTGAGGTTGTTTACCAATACATTTCTTAATGAAATTGTTAGATATTGAGTTAAAACAATTCTTATAGTTGTATATAAAAATGATACCTCTAATTTTCGTGTATAAGACAATTAAGAAGAAGAAAATCATACTTAAAATACAGGGTGTTACACGTAAAAATCTAATCATCATTCTCATAATCCTCTTGTCACGTAACAATACCAATCTAATGATCTTTATGCTTCAGTCTAACATGCTATTTCAAATTCAACAATTGATCATCCATCTCTTCAACATGTTTCTATTACACTGCTCATACAAATTTGACATCTTTCTCCACTACGACGTATACTAACCAAATCACAAACAAACTTGTTGAAACCTATTACTTTAATTATTGGCATGATAAAGTATCTTATTCTAAAGGCTCTATTTATTAAGGTAGGCTCTATTACTGAACCATCTTGTTTCACCTAAGTGTTAAAGGTTGTTGATTGAAAACATGTAATGAACATTGAGTTCAATGCCTTAATCTCCACTACTATATGTAATTTTATACAACATCATAGCTTCTACAATCTTATTGGCAATAAATAGGTATATCAAATAAAATATTGTGTAATTGACATCATAAAAAGATATAAAGCTTGATTTATTGTCAAGAGTTACCACCAATAATAGGTTGTTGATTTTATAAATACATTCAGCCTTGTCATGAAGCAAAATAAGATCAGAATTTTGCCCTCTCTTGCTATAACTAACTGGTGGCCTATATGATAGGTTCATATTTATAATGTCTTTCTTCATTATATTCTTAATGAAGAACTATACGTGTAGTAACCACAAGATTTTATTCATCTAGATTCTTCAAATCATGTGTAATACCTTAAAAAAGCTTATATGGTCTTCATTAAGCTCTTAGAGCTTGTTTCTCTTATCTTACTGAATCTTTATAATTTTATGGTTTTCAAGGTTCCAAGATAGATACTTTTCTATACATTCTTTGTAATGATAACCAATATTTACTTGTTTTGATTTATGTTGATGACATTATCATTACTGGTTTAAATTATAATGCTATTGCTTGACTTATTCGTTGACTGTCACTTCATTTTCCTGTTAAAGACTTGGGTCACTTATAATTTTTTCTTAGAGTGAAAACTATACAAGATGAAAAAGATCTTATTCTCAAATAGAAAAAGTACATTAATGTCTTTCCATGTAAAGTCAAGCTAAATAAAGTTAAACCATGTGCCATCTCTTTGTTCACCCCATGTAATTTTTTCAAATTTGAGGGATATGTCTTTAAAGATCCTTAATTGTATTAAAGCATTGTTAGTGTTCTCAACTATCTCAGCTTCACAAGGTCAAATATTGCTTGTAGTGTACATCAAGTAAGTAAATATATACACAAGCCTCGAGTTCCATATTGTTATGCTATAAAACATTGATATGCTATAAAAAGGATCCTTAAATATCTTGAAGATACAATTTTGTTTGGCCTATGAATTATAAGTCAATCTAATTATTCTCTTTATGGTTATAGTGATGTTAATTAGGTAGGGGATATTGATAATTGTCTTAGTGTTGGTTTTTATTGTGTATTTCATGGAAAAAACCTCATTTCATAGAGCTACAAACAGATACTTGTAGCAGTTCCAAGTTAGAGTATAAATCATCATCCAACATAGCAGTTGAAATTCAATAGCTTTAGTCCTTATTGTCCATCATTTATTTTTTATTACTTAAAGGCCTGTTTGAGATTATGGTAGCGATTCTGGTTCAAAGTGATTTTCACTTAGAAATGTATTAAAAAGATTTTTTTAATTGTTAAAAAATTATTTTTAAAATCAGCACATCAAAACAACTTGAAAATAAAATAAAAAACAATTTAGTAATTTTTTTTGTAATTTAAAGAAATGCGGTTGAAACCATGTTCCCAAACAGAGCCTAAGTATCCATCTCTTTGGTGTGACAATTTTGGAGCAATATACTTGTCTACCAATCCTTTTCCATCTATGAACAAAACATATTAAAATTGATTTTCATTATGTTCAAGATCAATTTCTTCAAAAAAAAAGCTTATAGTATCTTTCTTGTCTACATGAGATCATGAGATCAATTGGCAGATTTTCTTACAAAACTATTGGTTGCTGCTCGTTTTCATTTGTTATGAAACAACCTTCATTGCAGGAGCTACCCATTTGGCTGAGGGGGCATATTGAAGGATTTGAATCTCCCAAAAATAATATAGCAGATAATGACAAAGTTGATTTTGTCGATATACCGAGCCAAGTCAAGTTCTTAGACAAACATCAGCATCTCAATTCTCTACTGATAGTGCTGCAGATATGGAGACCAAGAATCAAGTTGTTAACTATATATCAAGCAACAGTAAAGAAGCAACGTTACCTGGAGGAACTCTGAAAATTTGTAGTTTTTCTAATCTCATCAAACATGTGTCTTATGTTATATGAACTGCATGATATACAAGTTCTATTTTTACATGTCAAAGGTCAATAAAAAAGGAACACGATTTTCATTCTGTCAAATGTTTGCTTCTACACTTCTAAACAAATCTTACAGGTGGCCAGTGAACTTTTTTTGAAATTTGAACATAAAAATCATGGTCTTGCTAGATCATAGGATTTGTTTTTTCCTAGTGATATGAGATGGGTGGAAGAATTAAAAAATATGACCATTTCAACTCTCTTGTTGTCCATCTGAAGTTCCCAAAGGGTTTTTTCAAATAAATGACCAATGCTTATTTTTATGCTGTAACTTACAATTAAGCACATGGTGGCTGATTAATTTGGTGAAAGACAAGAACATGCTACCTAATATCATAGTCTTGCACATGTCACGCTGGGTTATTGCGAACACATAGTCATCATCTCTTGCAATCACATAACTAATCGCAATAATTTATTTACTTTGTTGGCAAAGTAGTATGAATTTATGGTGAAATATGCGTGAAGGGTCATATGTTTAGACATGAATATTTGCAAATGATAACAATATAGGTTATTTAGCCATGAAACTAATCTTCGTATCTGTACACGAAAGAGAGAATGTTGGGAACAGATTATAATTACCTACGATCCAGTTGATTTTGAGGAGTGTGTGTGTGTGTGTATATATTATAAGACTCGATACCCATTTTATCTGGAAAAAGCACCTCCTGCTACAAGTTGTGTTCCTACTTAGGAATATGCCTAATGACTTGGCAATCTAAACCCAATAAATTAATGAATCTGTGAACTTGTCAAAGTCGAGACTAAGTAGTATTATATTCAAGGCATCTGCTCGTTGGTCTAGAGTTATAGGATTTTGAAGAGTTCCAGATGCTATTTATATAACCATTCATTTAACCTTGCATATCGTAGCAGATTAAGCATGGTCGTTTCTTAATTATATGTGTGAACAGGGGATTTGTTGTTGTGTCATTTTCACGTGCAGGGAAGGTATATTTAGGACTAGTCTTATCTAGAAACTAGTGGCAGCCATACCCGTTCAACGAACTGAAAAGGAATATATGGCGTTGGAGCTTGACTTGCAGGGTTAAAACAAAGAATTAATCAGATTGCTACCTTTGTATATAGCCCAACAGAGCTAGCTTGAAATTGAAACATAACTTTCATGATATATCATGTTGTTTGTTTCAAAGCTTATGTGTTTTTTAGCAGGACATCTACCTATCTATAATAAGAGAAAAGCAAGTCCTTCTGGGCATTTGAGAATTAACAAGGATATAACATAATTACCCCCACCACAAGTGGAATTTGAGAAAATGAAGTTGACATGGCTATATCTTATTGGGTAGGTGGACCTAGAAGAAAAGGACTTTTACCCAATAACAAGCCAGATTACGACTACAGGATGGCTAGAATAGGATTTGGACCCTTGTATATGCATGCGTCATGTGGACTTGGTTATCCAAGCAACTTGTCTATACCATTGTTAGAGGGTGGAAGCTAGCATTCTCATTGTCTTTTCCTCTCTGGTTCGCCTATATATATATATATATATATATAAATATATCTCGATTTTGGAGTGTTCACGAGAAAGAGGTGATTGTGTGGCTTGTGGAGGAAATGGAGAGAGGTTATATGCTTCTGCTGGTGGTTTTGATCATCGCCATAGGAAGGGGAGAGGGACAACTAGTGGAAAACTTCTACAGCTCTAGCTGTCCTAACGTGGAAGGTATAGTGAGGCAGGCTGTTTCCACAAAGTTCAGGCAGACATTCACCACAATCCCAGCAACTCTTCGTCTGTTTTTTCATGACTGCTTTGTGACGGTACTATATTGATCGTTCTTTTTGTTACTGCATATGCACTCATCAATTATTCATTCTTCACATCCATGAATTCCTGCTACTGATCATAATGCCTTTTAACTGCATGCCCAAGTCCTATAAATGATCATCATGGAGCGTAGCTCAACAAGCAATACATAAAACTGGATGTTAGGAGGGAAGTGATCTTCTTTGATTGGACAAGGAGTAGTTTTGGTTGTGTTTTTGTTTCTTATCTTTTCCTCCCTGGATATATGAATATGCTTTTGGTTTCTGGGCTGTTGGGTTATGTATGGGAAATTATTGGTCACGATTGTAGGTTAGTATATGAAAGCCGATACAGCCATTGAATAAAAAACTAACAGAAACAAACACAAGGTATTACATAGGCATGTATTATTTTTCAACAACTGCATTGATTTGGAACCAACAATCTTAGCAAATCAAGACCCGCTTGAAAGAGCAGTAAATAATGCATCGCTTGTGACCGCCAGACACACCCTAAGGGTGCCGGTCAAATATGTATTTGTTATTGACTCTCGTTAATCTCATTGATGGAATTTAGGCATTTTTGTCGACGGTCACCATGATATCATGTATGGAAAGTCTATTGTACCCTCAGTCATCATTTCATGGTGAACTGTTGAATGGTTTGTCCCAAAATATAGACAATCACACCTTAAACTATTGGCTTTCAATATTGCGATCACTTCTATATTTGTTTTGTTTTTGCTCTATACAGGAGGCCTAATGGTAATTAATAATCAGGAAAAATTAACTGGATTGTCGCATGTTGCAACATTTCTCTCAATTCCTTAAACAAACTAGGAATATTAGTGGTTGAATGCCTTCTCTGTTTTGGTCCCTGAATTACAATCTGCACATTCTTTCACGATCCCAGTATGAAAATAACTTAAAACCACTTTAAATGATTAGGGGACATTTTGAATTGATTTTGAGCGATATACTGCTTGACTTTTATGCTCATAAAGCGTGGACTATGTATAAATTGCTTAATCCTATCTGAAATCATAGGGTTGTGATGCTTCCACCATGGTTTCTTCACCAAATGGAGACGCAGAGAAGGACGCTCCAGACAATCTTTCTCTAGCAGGAGATGGATTCGATACCGTAGTGAAGGCAAAACAAGCAGTGGAAGCAGCTTGCCCCAAAGTAGTCTCCTGTGCAGACATTTTAGCTTTAGCTGCTAGGGATGTTGTTGTCCTGGTAAGAAATTCACAAGTTCTTAATTATAGTATTTCTATCTCGAAGGAGAAACTAACTTAACCTCTGGGTTTGATATGATCAAAACTCAGGCTGGAGGTCCTTCATTCAACGTAGAATTAGGACGTCGTGATGGCATGGTTTCTCAAGCGTCACTTGTGAAAGGAAATTTACCAGAGCCCGACTTCAATCTTTCTCAACTTAACGCTATGTTTGCTAGGAACAACCTTAACCAGATTGATATGATTGCACTATCAGGAGCCCACACACTAGGCTTCTCCCACTGCAACCGCTTTGCGAAGAGACTCTACTCATTTTCCTCATCCTCTCCCGTTGACCCTTCTCTAGACGCAGAGTATGCCCAGCAGTTGATGAATGCCTGTCCTAGGAACGTGGACCCCAGCATAGCCATTGACATGGACCCTGTAACCTCACGAACCTTTGACAATGTGTATTTCCAAAATCTGGTTTCTGGTAAAGGATTGTTCACTTCAGATGAGGTGCTGTTTAGCGATCCAGCTTCTCAGCCAACCGTCAATGATTTTGCTAAGAACTCGGGCAATTTTAATGGAGCTTTTGCGACTGCTATGAGAAAGCTTGGAAGGGTGGGAGTTAAGACAGGTAGCCAAGGAAGGATCAGGACAGACTGTACAGTCATTAATTCTTGAAAATTCAATCTATTGTTGGTCTAGGCTGCAAATTACTAGTTTCGAAGTCATTTTAATAATGCATCGAATCACACTTTGTTGAACATAAAAGTTCTGAAGAAATAATAAGTGCATTTTTTTTTTATTAATTACGGCAATATTTATTTTATTGGAAACTAGTTTTTGGAAAATTCTTTTTAAACTTTTTTATATTTATTTATTATTAAAAAAGTTAGTCAATGAAAAACACTTTTCAGCCAAAGAAAAATTTAACTTGGTTTCTAATAAAGTATTTTTCTAGAAAATTTAGACGGAATAAAGTATTTTTCTAGAAAATTTAGGCGGAAAACACTTTACGGAAGTTGTGAAAAATTTAAAAATATCATATTATTTGCTGATTATATCAAATTTGATCATCAAACTTTTAATTGCTATATATATTTTGTTTTGAATATTTATTTTTTAATTTTATCTTTTAAAATTTAATTTTTATATTAACTTTAGTCCTCATTTTTATAATTGTTATTTGTTTTTTTCTTATTATTTTTTTATTGAAATTTTTTATCTATCAAATTTGGTCCTCATTTTTTTGTTTGTTAATTATTTTATTTGAAATAATTTATAAAATTTTAACTATTATTATTTTAATTTCTTCATCTTTTATTTTTTTTTATTTTTTAGATTTGATCTTTATTATTTTGATTATCATTTATTTTATTTGAGATAATTTATGAATTATATTTTTTTTTCAATTTTATTCTCATTCAACCTTTTAATTTGTAAGATTTAGTCCTAATTATTTTAATAAATTTGACAAAAATAAAACATTAATAAGTTATTTTCTAGCTCATTTTCCATGACATAACCAAAAACTGGAAAATATTTTTCAACTTATTTTTCATTACACTACCAAACATCAGAAAATAATTCATTTTCTCGTAATTCACTTTAAAAAAAAAATTACTTTCCTGCAAACAAACGGGACCTAGGTTGATTCCAATTTAGATTATCACCAGATAGGTTGCCCGTGACAAAATTTCTTCGAACATTACAAAAAAAAAAAAAATTGAGTCATGTTTTTAAAATAGAAATAAAAAACTCAAGAATCAACTTATTGACTCAACTTGGTTTAATAGTAAATAAACCAAATATATATATATATAATGATCAACTTAAAAAATAAACGCTTGTCAATATCATAGAAAATTATCCTCTTAATATTTAATAATAAAACAAGAATTAAACGAGAATATGATAAACTAAGAGAAGCAAGAAGAAAAAAACAATTCAAAGCTCAATTCTTAACAAATAAAGTATTGAATGATGAAATTCAAAGAGAAAATCAAATAAAAAAAACAAAAAGTTGACTCGAGTTTACTCAAATTAGTCTACCAAACACATGACTTAGTTATGAGGTCGGAATAATCTCGTACAAGTCAAATTGAATTAAACAACGAAGCTCCAATCACATATAACATAATATTGAATGGTGAAATTGAAAAAAAAAATCCTAAAAAAACAAGAAAAAAAATTTAAGTCAACTTGGGTTAACTATTTAAAACATCAACTTAGGATATGAGATTAAGATAACTCCATAAAAAGAAAAGTAAAAACAATCATGAAGCCTAGTCCCCACCTAACATAATGTTAAATGATAAAATTAGATAAAAAAAATGATTTCAAAAGAGGACTAAATAAAAGATCGAAGTCAACTTAGACATCAAAGTCAACTCGAGCTAATTTGCAAAACTAATGACCCAGGTTATTAGGCTAGGACTAACAAAACAAAATAAATAGCAATAAAAAAAGGATCAAATTTGATATAGAAATAAAATGAAATAAAATGCTTAAGGTTAAAATTAAAAAAGATTCAATAAAAAAGAATAAACATCAATAAAAAAAAATGAGAACTAAATCTAATATAAAAATAAATAAAAATCAATAAAAAAAAATAAGAACTAAATCTAATATAAAAATAAATAAAACTAAATGTTAAGGGATAAAATTGAATATAAAAATCAATTAAAAAAAATCCAAAAAAAAATATATATAGCAATTAAAAGAAAAATAACCAAATTAAATACAAAAAATAAATAATAGGACATCTCTCAGATTTGGTATGGTAGTGCGATTTCCAATGAGATGAGAGAGGAAAAAATGGAAGAGAAGAAAAAAATCTCGTCAAAGCCCAACTAAAATGCTATCAGTAACACAAGTTATACCATTGAAAAATGAATAGTGAGAGGCTTTGAAAACGGATATAAAAGCTATCTTTTGGCCATTTGAAGGCATCGTGTGTGACGTCTGAAGATTGTAGTAGTCTCCAACATGGTGGTGCTAACTAATTTTTATTTTTAAAATATATTTTATATTTATTAAAATATCAAATTTCCCCTTATTCAACATAATTCTTACTAAAAAGAAAAAGTTTTTTTAAAAAATCCCTTGATTGCCAATTAAATAAAAATGCGCTTCCAAAGATAATTTGGTTATTTTATTATGCTTTTTAAATATGGGAAGACCTACTTGCCCTTAAAATCAAAATAAAAAAGATAATCTCTTTTCTTTCATAGTAAAATGAGAAATGAATATATAATTTCATAACCTCCAAGTCAAGTTAAACTACTTATTGGTTGTACATTAATGGGTTCAAGAAAAATAGCCCTTGCCTATTCTATTACTATTCAGGTCCAAAGTGATAGTTTATAGGATCTTTTACCTCTACATATGCTTTACAATACAATGTTATTTCTTGGATTCAATTTTAGCCACTAACTTTTAACATGATTGGTCCTTAACATTTATAGATGAGGTGATTGTTAGGGTATATGTCTTGTAATCAATTAGATGGTTGTATGTGGCATTCATTTTTTTCATCCAAGAATTTAATGTTATTTTCCGGATCTAATTTTCACCACCAACCTTCAACATGATTAGTCCCTGACATTAAAAGATGAGGGACTATTGGTGTATATGTTATATAATCAATGGATTGATTACATATGATATTTATTTTATTCATTTAAACATATTTAATACTTAAGAAAGGCTTATTTATCTTTAATATTAATCAAATACTTTATTAATGAATTTAATATTTGATTAATTAATTTAAAGTAAAGATAAAGTCATAGTGATAAAAAAATATTTTGCAAGGAAAATATAAAGTTGTTATAATTATGAGATTTTTATTGCATCAAAACATTGTTTTTAAATGTTCCTAGCTAATACTCTATCAGGATTAAACATTAATTAGAGTTGTTGAGACTAATACATATTATGTTTTTTTATTTATGAAATGTATGAGAAATACAAAATTAATATATAAATACTTATTAGAAAAAATTCACTGAACTGACTCGTATGACAATTCTATATGGAGAAATCACATGTGTCTATAGAAAAGCTCATGTGATAATTGTGTAAGTTATGCTTAGACTAAAGATTACCAAGTTATCTTATATATATATATATAATGCTATGCTTTGATGCTACTACACGTTGTCATAATTAAGGGTAATAAACAAGTAGAAATTGGATATAACAAGAACTATATAAAGGTATTTGAATAATCAATAGAGAATTTATCACCCTCAGTGAATTAAAAAATATATATTTGATATGTTCTAAAATAGTATTGATTGTAAAATAAGATTTGAAAATATTTTAAAATCTTATTCAAATAATCAATAAATATGATATCAAGAACAAACACGATTTGACAGAGTAAATATACTTCATATTATAATATCTAAATAGAACATTAATAATGAAGGGATAATAATTACACTAAGAAACTAGTTACCAAAAGGTTAGAGTCATGTTTGTTTTTGCGTTTTAAAAGCCCCTTTCCAAAAATTTGAATTGTTTTCGTATTTTTAGATTGTTTTTTATGTGTTGATGTCAAAAATAAATTTTATAAAATAAACTTATAAGATTATGACAAGTTGTTGGACATTATACTTGAACTTCAAATATAAATTAATTAATTATTTAATTAATAATAAATTAATTAATTTAATCCTATTTTATTTAAGATTATGATTTATATTTGAGACAATTTACTAGAAAACCTAATGGGTTACACACATAAGAACCATTGGTCATAAATTAAAATGAAATGATTAATTAAGTGTAACTTGATTATAAATAAATTTTAGAAATTAAGGACTAGACTATAATTTATATAAAAAATTACAATTCTAGATCTAAAAAAATTAAACAGAAACTTGATTAAATAAAATTTTAAAATTGTTTTGAAATAATATATGTAATATTATTTAAAGAATAAATTAATATTTTAATATTTATAGGTTTTCATGTTTCTCTATAAATTGAATGTTATGACTACATAAGTCACAGAACTCTTGAAAAACATAAAAGAAAAAAGTTAACATTTAAAGGTATAGAAATCTCTCTATTAAAAGAATTTAGAACAATTCTCACCAGTGGTTTATGTGGATTACATTTAGAGATCAGATATTTTTACGGCTTGTGATGTGCGATAATTAAGCCTTGAAGTAATTATTCGAAGCCAAAAAAACATATTTAACTTCAGGTAATCTTTATATAAACTCTAAACAACTCTAAATTTATTTAATATGATTTTTAAAATTCTAAAAATGAAATAAATTTATTCATTTTATTGTATATATATATTTTGAAAAATACAATATATGCATGAGAGAAAAATCATACTATTACAAAAAAATATCAAAGTAGTTGCAGTGTTATGTAGCAAGCAAGCCACATGTTTGACTAGGTTAGCTATTAAATTCTGTATATATATCTTATCTAATCCTATAAACCATAAAATTACTGACTAGATAAATCTTCAATAACTTTTAAATTTATAAAACTTAAATAAATAATTTTTAAAAAACAAATCTAAAATTTGATTAATTAAACTATATCCATGAGGCTCATTTGCCAACATTTTCAATCCATCAGGAAGGTTGTCACGTCCTTGATATTCCAAGTGTAGTGATATATGAATTAATATGATGCGCGACTATAGTATTTAGTTACTAGTTTTTGTGATTCTAATGTGCCTTGCGCTTTCAGAGATTAAGAGTTGAAACAACACTCGTAAACAGGCATATTAACACTGGTATAGCTTCAAGGATTTGACTGTACATGCGGAATGTCTTATCCAGATCTAGTTGAACTACAAGAGTTCATGGGTCAATTGGTAAATCAGAGAAAATAACATAGAATCCATTAGAAATATTATAGTACTTGAGAGTTTCCTGTCGTGTACTTGACTCTGCCGGCTCTCTGGCAATGTGTTGCCACGAACATGAAGAAATCCATCAAAACCTTGGTCTGAATACACAAACACTATCATAAAAATGGAAGTCAACTGCGTGATTTTCCATAGAGGTTTGCATAGACAATCCTAGTTCGATGCACAAGAATCATGCTCAAGACAACAGCAACAACGCAAAATCCTGACATGATCATAGAAGTAAGGAAGAAGCATATAGAACCTTCACACTTTGAAGGTTCATTCAGACCCAACATGCCTGAAAAAAATGAGCCTCCATTGTGAATGTGGTAATTGTTTCCATGATCTTGCCTTTCAGCTTCACGGTCATATATGCTACTTGCAATTAGACCAGAAAAGACAAGTGAACCTGCGGGATTTGCCAGCGTAAGGAAATTGTACAAAGCCCCGAATTTTTTCAAACCAAACAACTCGGAGGCAGCAGCTGGCACAATTGCCCAATGAGCTCCATAGCCGAGTCCAATCAACAGGGTACCAATATACATCGCTCCGGGCCATCCAAATGCAAAGAAGACATGCCCAACTGCCATAACAAGTTGAGCAATGGCCATTGCCACTGGCCTTGGATAAGCATAGTCCCTGGTGATATTAGTTAGACAATGGATAAGAATGAGTCGATCAAAATCTGCATTAAAATCCATCCAGCATTTAGGAGAATACGAAATTAGTTTTTACCTGACAATAATCTCAGAGAAGCAACCCCCACGAACACGGCCAAGGAAGTTCCAAATGCTAATCAGAGACACAAATATATGTGGATTATCATACCCTAGAGACTGGCTCATCTGACCAAGGTTATCAATCACTGTCAGTCCAGAACCAGATCCCAATAGAAGTGAGAAAAAGATAAGCCAAAAGTCTGCCTTGATCAATGCTTGCATCAAGGTGAAATCCTCATCCCTGTGTGGACCTCTCCTCCTCTTAACCCTCACTGCTCCTTCCGCAGCTGCGTGGAACAGTTTTGCTTGCAGTTGTGCAATTCGTTTTTGTCTCTCTGATGCTGGTAACAAATCTACTTCCTTGGGTTTTTCATCTTCAACCTCGCTGAATATTAACTCAGGGATCTCCTGCCCCGATTTGCCAGGTTCTTGTTTCGGTGGCTCGGGTAGAAGGGGCTCTTCTGCTGGACCTCTTGGATCAAGGAAAAAACTCAATGACACAGGAATCACAATAGGAATCAAAAGGAGGACAAATAAAACTATTGTAAAAATTACAACCAAAATGCGACGCAAATCAACTAGATCTTCAAGAAGCATAACCCCCATCAAGTATGCAGCTAGTAGAAGGCAGACACTATATACAAGTGTAAAACCTGTTCCATCTGATGGTCGAACTTGTCTGTGACCTCCAACTGGTCTGACAATGAACATTAGAGCAATGACTACCATTGCAGGCCCAACTGCAACCATAAAAATGAGAGATGCATGATCAGGGGAATGGATCATTGTATACATTTGGGTCAAAATTGCACCACTTAATCCTGCAAAGCCTTTTTGTATTCCCACAACAGGACCACGGCTCTTTGGAAAGTTTTGCACACAAGAAACTAGAGCAGCAGTGTTGATGTAGGTTTAGCCATTGTTCCCCATAAATATAAGAATGCACATCTGCATAGGGATACAAATTAGGTTGTATATATTTGGGTCGAAATTGCACCACTTAACCCCGCAAGGTACTGTAAAGTTTCAATAAATCCTTGGACCAAAAGAGCATGCACATGAGAAGATGAAAGAACACATTAGGCAAAAGTTACTGTGGCAGACAGGAATAGCAGAAGCGATTGTGGCAGCAAGAATGTATCAGCCTGATTCCAAAGAATATATTCCTATCTCAAACCACATACAATATAAAAACACCTATTAGAAGCATAGCGATTCCAGTCAAACCAATATCACTAAGTTCAGTGTTATTTAAAGCACTCACGTTTTTTCTTCCAATATGACATTTTCATTTTGTCTTGGATTTCTATGTGAAATAACTCCTCCTAGATCATCAGTCATGTCTTCTCTCTACTTCAATTCTCATCATCATACCATCCTTTCCTAAGAAATGAGATACGACAGAAACACATATTCTGTTAAACATATTAATGCGATGATCATTAAGCTGGTCCAAAACATGGAGAAGCCGGTTCAACTTCAAATTCTACAGTAAATCTGTGATTTCTATAAGACATTTTTCCAAAAGGTATTGAGATCACATTTATATATGTTTTCCAAGAGAGCAATTGATTTCATAAAATAGAAGACCCAAGAAAGATACCTTCAGACTGGGAGAGGGGGGATTAAAAAAAAAAAGATAGCAATCTGTTGGTTTCGAAAGTTTAGCAGCCTATAAGCATGACTGATTGAACCACCGCTTGCGTTTTGGTTTGGCAACAACTAATCGCCAACAAATGCCATGATACTTCCTGTTAAACAGATTCAATAAATTTATATTTTGGCAGCGCACACAAGTTTCCAGGTCTATAGGTTATATGTATTTTGCATAATTTGGTCCCACAAATCAAAATTCCAGATGATAGTTGAGAGCATAAAAGAATATACCACCAAATCCATTAAAATCACACCATAAATTGTAAAAAAGCAAAACATCCTCCCTTAGAACATGTCATTTTGTCAATTCAATGATCGATAGATTTATTGAAAGAATCACAGAAATTTATCAGACAATCAAGGTAAAAAAAGACCAAGGGGGAAAGACATTTTCAACTTTAATTCTAAACCCTTTAATATCTTATAGACCACTATCATGCACGAGCCATTACGAAAAAGAAAAACATAAAACCAAAAAGAAGGGAGAGGAAGGATCCAATGTTGTAGAACTTCATCAAATATCAGAAATCTCTGTGAGACCAATTTGAACAAATGAAACATAAAAAGTAAAAAGGAACGGGGAGAAAAGAAAAGGCTTGCAGTTCCTTTGATAACAGGATTTCCAATAACAACAAGGATAAAGTCAAAACCAATAGAGATCAAACGTACAAAATCCCCACCCACAACAATCCACCATATGAGTCAAAATTATATGCACAAACAGAAGTAGAAGAAATTGAACGTCGGAGATCCATTTCCAGCTAAATTAAGTATAAAAAAGTTCTAACCATCTAGATGGTAGCCAAGTGGTAAGAACTTGAAATTAAGGGGTTTACTCCCCCTGTGGTCTTAGGTTCGAGTCCTTAGTTGCTCATATGATGGTCATTGGAGGTTTACATGGTCGTTAACTTCAGAACTCGTGGGATTAGTCGTAGTACGCGCAAGCTAGCCCGGACACCCACGTTAATATAAAAAAATATAAAAAAGTTCCTAATTTAGTACAAAGGGACCAACCAAATCATCAACTTTAAGGCCAAATCAGATGACAAATCACAATAAAAGCGAAAAGATCAATACATACTCACAGCCCATAATAGCAAAACAGGAGCTCTACCTATTACCACAAGCCAAACCCAACCATATCAAACAAGATTATGCAAAGCACCAACTAACAAAGCACCCCATAAAGGCAAGATTTCTGATAAACTACCGGCGAAGAAACCAACACTATCACCAAGATCTTTAGCAACACCTAAACTTGCAAGCTGCCTTTGATTGTAGTTCAATGAGCTCTTTATAACAGGTGATATACTACTAAATAAATAACCAATTCCTGCACATGATTGTATTCACATTGCAGCCATAAAAACTAGCCATCTATTATTGATATACCTAGAAAATCTATCTGGTAACTTTTCCATCATCACTAAAACAACAACATGTTAAGCTCAGTGATTAGTACTTAAAAGTGCATTCAGAAAATCTATCTGGTAACTTTTCCATCTCACTAAAACAACAACATGTTAAGCTCAATGATTAGTACTTAAAAGTGCATTTTTTTTATTAAGGTTTTATATCATCATTTTGCACTTGAAGTATCAATAACTGCTTAACTAAAGCATGTTTTATAATAATATATCTAATAATATAAGATACCTTTAATTTGTGGTAAATGTTCATTTTAAATGCAGGCCTATCACATAAATGAAAGGATTGATTGATGAATTTAAGAACTGAAATTGAAAGGATAAAGAGATGGCCAAACTTAGAAAAGAGATGCCGGTGCAATCCAAACCGGAACACTGTTCGGTAAATGGGTCATATCTGGAGCTATATATCTCAGATTTAGGTCCAATTTATATGGATGGAAAGGTAAGACATAGGCCTACAACTTTCATATGGAGCCCAAGATCTAAAAAGGCCATTATCAAGTCCAAATTGTAGCAACAACAAAGAAGCCCGAATCTGTCTTCCAGCCCGAGCACTGTTCGGTATTTTGGCCATATCTGGAGTTCTAGAAGTCCAAATGAGCTGAATGTTTTACACAAGAAAGCTGAGACAATTGCCTACAACTTTCATGTTTGCAACTGGCTCCAATTTTGACGTTATCAATGACGTTTTGGGCAGACAAGAGAAGATAAGGATTGTCACCAAGTCAAAAGTTGGTCACCCACTTATCAATTAGTCATCAAATCAATAGTTCCCATTTTTGGCCTATAAAAGGAGGCATTTGCCATGCATTTAGGCATCTTGGTGTCCAGATCAAGATCATGCTCTTCCTTTCTCTCTTTGTATTTTTTATGCTTTGTTTTCATTAATATTAAGTTTATGCCTTTCATTTCCTTTCCTTTACTTAGTTAACTTTTATGTTCTTATTTTGTTTATCTATTTTGCTTTCTTTCATTATGTCTAGCTAAGTTAATTATGTCAAGGTGAAAAGGTTACACTAATGGTGTAAGAATAAGTATAATGTAAACTTAATATGGACTTTAATGTTTGATACTAACATGTTTTATATTTGCTATCTTGTTCACTCTTTAATACTTTGCTTGTTAAATGACTAATCTTGATTTATGTTGTATAACACTTGGTACAACAAATGCTTGGCACTTTCATAGCCCATAATGTATGGTATAACCGACACCTGAGCTATGAAAGGAACTTGATTTGTTGTTAACATAAGTTATAATCATGAATGCTTGACGAGATTTACAAGTATTAGCATTAATTGAATAAGATGACTAATGTAATCATGTTAACAATATATAATCTGATTGGAACCTCCTTTGTGTGTGGTTTCCAATTCAATAATAAGAGTTTATACTATACTTGTTTGATATACCATTAGTGGAACCTCTAACCTTGACATTTGTTATTATCATTGTTTAATCGTTACATTAATATTCCATCTCAAAGTTCTCATCATCTTCTTCTTCTTCTCTTTCTTTATTATTATTATTATTACTACTACTACTACTACTACTACTACTACTACTACTACTACTACTACTACTACTACTACTACTACTACTACTACTACTGAAGATATCAAGCTTAATGAGAATAAGAAAAAAAATAGAAAGAAGAATAGAGGAATGAGAAGTTCTGTTATTATTTTTTGTATGTCCTTTACGTAAACTTCACTGGCTATTTATACTATCCTCCTTATGCTTAACTCATTTATTTCATGGTTAACCAACTCCTAACTCACTCTAACGGCCTCACACGAGTGCCTCACGCAATCCTTTTGCAGCTATAATCTAGTTATAACAATACTCCCTCCTTGAATGCATTCTTGTCCCAAGAATGCTAATATGTGTCTGCCAAGAGAGGTGCGATGCATTTTGGAAATTGTTGTTGTAGATCCTCTAGGTCTTTCCATATAGCATCTTCGGGATAAAGGTTGTACCATTGAATCAACCCTGCTATTACTGCCCGGTTGTCCTTCTTCATCATCTTCTTGTCCAATATGGCTATTGGCATAATTTGCATCCATCCTTCTTTGTCTGTCATTGGTAACTTAGAAGAAACAATTGCTGCATCACCAATCTTTTTCTTAAGCAAGGATACATGGAACACTGGATGTACTAAACTTCCTTCTATCAATCTCAACTCATAAGCCACTAACCCGATTCTACGAATTATTAGATATGGTCAATAATATCGGGGGTTGAGTTTAAGATTCCTTCTTAATACCACACTATTTTTTTTTATAAGGTTAAAGCTTAAGGAAAATCAAATCCCCAATCGAAAACTCCTCATCTGACCTGTGCTTATCAGCCATTTGTTTCATCTGATGCCTTGCTGCTTCGAGATGCTTTTTCATTACAAGATCCATGTTGGCCTTGCGTTGTAACACATCTTCCACTATAGCCAATGGTGTCTATTCTTAAGCAATTCACTCTCTTTATGGAGGAACATAGCCACAAAGGGCTTGGAAAGGACTCATCCCTAAGGTAGAATGATAACTGGAATTATACCACCATTGTGCCAGCGATAACTAATGAAACCAGTGTTTTGGTTGATGCATGGTCATGCAACGAAGATATGTTTCCAAACATTGATTTACCCTCTTAGTCTGCCCATTTGTTTGTGGGTGGTAAGCCGTGCTCATCAACATTTGAACCCCTAACTTTTTTGGATAATTCCTTCCAAAAAATACTAGTAAAGATCTTGTCCCTATTAGTGATAATCACAGCTGGTAGTCCATGAAACTTGTAGAAATGATCAAGGAATAGCTGTGCAATATCTTGTGCTGTGTAGGGATGACTGAGTGCGATGAAATGTCCATATTTAGTAAATCTATCCACGACCACCATAATAGCATTCTTTCTATGATGATGGCTTCCCATGTTCCATTAGGAATCGGTAATGGTTGTAACAAGCCTGGATAAGCTACTCTCTCTGCCTTAGCTTGCTTACAAACATCACACTCTTCCACTATTCTTTTCACAATTGCCTTCATCCCTGACCAATAGAAGTTGGCCTTTAGCCTCTTGAATGTGTTTTGTATGCCTGTATTCCCTTCTACATAAGAATCATGGATGGATTTAAGCAATCTAGCTCTGAGTTCCCCCTTTTGTCCCACCACTATTCTGCCTTTGTATCTTAACATCCCTTCTGTATAAGTGTAATCCATATCTTTTGTGTTCTCCATCATTTTGTCTAAGATAATGGTCTGTAACTTATGATCCTTGTCATAAGATGTGTGCACCTCCTCATACCAAGCTGGTAGTATACTAGTTAGTGCATCTAACTCCCCAACAACAATGATTGATGCATTATTGTGGTGCTTCCTGGACAGTGCATCGGCAACAATGTTCTCATTACCCTTTTTGTATAATATGGTATAATGCAACCCCAACAACTTTGTCATGCCTTTCTTATGAATTGTCGTATGAATCTTCTGATCTAGTAGAGACTTTAAGCTCTCATGATTCGTCTGTATGATAAATTGCTCCTGCTTTAAATAATGTCTCCATTTCTCCACAATCATGAGGATGGCCAAGTATTTGTTTTTCATAGATGGATAATCCTATATGTTTTGGACTTAAGGCTTTGCTGAAATAAGTTATGGGATGACATTCTTGGCTTAAGACTGCCCCCAATCCAGAATCACAAGCATTGGTCTCCAAGACAAATGTCTTAGAGAAGTCGGGTAGAGCTAGGACTGGTGCCTCAAACAAGGTTTTCTTCAAATGATCGAAAGATTGTTGAGATTGATCATTCCACCCAAAATTATTCTTCTTCAGAAAGTCTGTGAGGGGGCTGACAACTTCAAAATATCGGATGAACTTCCTATAATACCCCGCCAATCCAAAAAATCCCCTTAATTCTTTCAAAACTTGTGGAATAGGCTAATTGTTAATGGTTTCAATCTTCTTCCAGTCGGTTACTACTCTTTTATAGAAATTACGTGCCTTAGGTATTCCACTTATTGTTCCCCGAATGTATATTTAGATCGCTTAGCCAGAAGTTGATTATCACCTAGAGTTTCCGAAATCTGCTGGAGGTGGATAAGGTGCCTCTTAAATATTGGGTTGTAAATGAGTATGTTGTCAAAAAAACCAGCACAAACCTGCGCAAATATGGCTTCAGTATGCTATTCATTAATGCCTGGAAGGTGGTCGAAGCATTAGTAAGGCCGAAGGGCATGACCCTGAACTCATAATACCCATGATGTGTCCTGAATGTTGTCTTCTCAATGTCTTCCTTGTGCATCCTAACCTGATGGTAGCCTGACCTCAGGTCCAGTTTGGAGAAGAATTTTGAGCTATATAATTTGTCTAGAAGGTCATCAATAAGAGGAATGGAGAATTTATTTTCAATGGTTTGCTCATTGAGTTGCCTATAGTCAATACAGAATCTCTATGTATTGTCTTTCTTCTTAACAGCAGCACAGGGGATACAAAAAGACTAACACTATGCTGAATCATGCTATTAGAGATCATTTCCTTCACCAGTTTCTCTATTTCTCCTTTTTGAATGAATGAGCTTTTGTAAGGCCTAATGTTAATAGGCTATGACCCTAGTTTCAGAGGTATCTTCTGATCGAATCGCCTTGCTAGAGGCAAGGCTCGCATCTTTTCAAAGATACCATCAAATTCGATCAACAGAGATTTAATCTTAGCCCTTGTTTCGGTTGGCTTATCTTCCCCTTCATTATCCATTGCAAAGAACTTGCCTACCAGCCTACCAATCACATCCTTGAAGCTTCTCTATTCCTTAAGGGTGTTTCTCATCTGTAATTTAGCCCCCTATGAAATGCCTTTTAGCTCAATCATCCTGCCATCTTTTTTAAATGACAGTCGCAATTTGATGAAATTAAATAGTACTGGTGAATTCTTCTTCAGCTAGTCAACCCCAAGCACTATATCATGCCTACTGATTAGTACTTAAAAATGTATTTTTTATCAAGGTTTTATGTCATCATTTTGCACTTGAAGTATCAATAACTCCTTAATTAAAGCATGTTTTATAATAACATATCTAATAATATAAGATACCTTTAATTTATGGTAAATGTTCATTTTAAATGCAG
>NW_011500393.1:63803-108253 GCF_000495115.2 Populus euphratica
TTATTATTATTATTATTATTATTATTTTGTTGTTGTTGTTGTTGTTGTTTTTTTATAATTTTTTTTTATAATTTTTACAATTAACCTCCCTGTGGTTCGACCCCGGTCTTGCCGGGTTATTTATTACTTCGACACTCCTGCACTTGGGAGAAGACATCAATCTTTTAGTCGTAAAACCTACCTAATTCCAGCACCGTCAAATTTGACTTGAATTTATAGCTTTGCATAAACCAAGTAAATGCAGGACTATGTGTTTCACACAACATGACATTTCCATTGACCACCGTGACTGCCAACAATGTAGTTTTACTGGTGGGAGCATTCAACGCCTTGATTGTGCCTTTGTTAATAAAACTATGTCTGCTCCCACTATTTATAAGGATAACAAGGTTCTGCCCTTGATAATTTCCTTTAATCCTGATAGTATTGTAAGTGTCATTGTCTGTCAAAGCGTTTAATGACATGCCATATTCATCTACTTGATCATTTTCCTTGTCTTCTCCTTGCATAGTGTCTCCAAACTCTCATATGCCTTCTTCCTCCTCTCCTTCCACGCCTTCTATCATATGTAGACTTTTGGCATTGCATCTATGCCCAGATATGTATTTATCCCCGTATCTAAAACACTGTCCCAATCTCTTTCGTTGTTCATAGAGGCTATTTGAAGGTGGCTTCACTCCTTTAGTCCTGGATGAACCAAAATGTTTTGAGGGGACATTACCTGGTATTCTACCACTATGAAGTGGAGGATGGCTTTATTATAGTGATCAAGTCTTCTTGGTCAGGGAATTATTAGCCTCCTCTTGCCATCTGGCTTGTTCAAATGCCACCATCACCCTTGCAGGTTTCAAAATTTTTAGCATTGGTTTGATCTCATCTTTTAATCCACTAATAAAGCTAGAAACATAGTAAGCTTCTGGTAACAGTGGGTTGAGAGCCCCCATAAGTGATCTCAGCTCCTCAAAACTTTCTATATATTCATCCATGTTTTTGTCTTGGATCAGTTTGTTGAATTCTTCCACAATGTCATCCTGGCTTCCAAACCTCCTGCAAAGATCCTGAGAAAACTCTTCCCATTCTATATATAAATCCTTTCCTCGTACCAAACCTTCAAACCACACAATTGTCTTGCCTTCCAAGTAATATGAGACCATCTCTACCCACTGATGTACAGGTATCGAGTGTATCCTGAAGTATTTCTTGCATTTTTGCAGCCATCCTCGAGGATCCTCTCCTCTAAAGTTTGATAGATTCATCCTTAGTAGTGGTATATGGAACCCTGTCTTATGAAGCTCTTATCCTGTCATCTATTCACCTCGACTCTGAGTTCCAAGTCCTGGTGTTACTTTTCAATAGACGCATTCATTTTAACATTCTTGTCCATCCCTAGGGTTGCTAGGATACCTCTGGATTGGTCTCCTGCCATCTTTGTTCTTGTCGTTTGGGCAGCTATAAATTGTTGGAACTGTGAGGATAGTAGTTCCATTTATATGACCAATTGCTCAATCTTAGCTCTTTACTCTTTGTTTTCTATCATGGACTCCTGCCATTCTAGATGATAAGTCTGCAGCTGATTGTCTAACCTTTTACAATGTTCATCTACTATCTTGAATTTGTTACCATCCACCATTGTTGAATGAGGTTCGCAGCTTGTTGCAAGCTTTGATACTAATTGTTAAGCTCAGCTTAACAAGAATAAGAAAAAAAAAAGCAGAGAGAAGAATAGAGGAATGAGAAGTTTTGTTATTAATTTTTGCATGCCCTTTATGTAAACTCCACCTGCTATTTATACTATCCTCCCTATGCTTAACACATTTATTTCATGGTTAACCAACTCCTAACTGACTCTAACTGCCTCACACGAGTGCCTCACACAATCCTTTTGCAACTATAATCCAACTGTAACAATCCAACTTTAACACAACAATAACAAAAAAAAAAAGTTTGTTTCTTGATTTTATGGTTTCTAGCTAAATGAAAGGAGCTGAAATTAATTGAACGAATGGGTTGCAAATTAACAAGACTTTAGCTTTTTTGTTTAATAGAAGAGAGGTACTTTGGATGTTATTTTATAGTACAAAAAAAATAGATAATGGAGATGATGCTGATAATGATGATATATGTGCTATTTTGTTGGGGGGTCACCAACTATGGAGAGCTGCCCAGCTTTGTCTAGTTTTTTTTTTTTCTATGTATAAACTACCTACTTTAAGCAATACTTTTAGTCCTTCTAATTTAGCACAAGTTTTTCTTTGACCTCTACATCTTAGAATGTCCCAATATGGGTCTTCTTTTATTTATAAAACATTCTAAGAAATAAAGATTTTCCATTCCAAAAAAATAAAAGAATAATTAGAGAGGCTTCCATAAAGAAATATAAAAAAATGGTAGTGGTGAGATTTTGATTGAATTTCACTTTTTATTTAAATAAAATCTACTTTTTATTATAAAAAAAAATATATGACCAACACATATGATTGTGCCTTTGATTAAATTTACCAAATAATCTTTGCTAATTTTCAAAAGCTATGTATATGATAAATAAAAAATATTTTATAATTAAAAAAAATAGAAAATGGGTACTTGTTTTCTATTAGAACACTTAGGTTGAGATTGGAACAATGTAAAAAATCTAAGCCTAAAAATGAGATGTTTTCAACGGTAGAGGTGAAAGTGTAACACTTGGTAAAATTTAGATGACAAAACCTATTATACAAGGATATTTGTGGAAAAGCAACCGTGTTTGCTTCCTTGCAAGAAGGAATAGACGGGGAACGGTAATAAAAAAATACATTGGAAGGACAAAGATAGCCTCGTCTCTCTCTCTCTCTTCTTTTTTACCTTTCACAATTGGCTGGTTGTTCCTTATTCTTGGCTTCCCCTGTAATAACTGTGGATTGTTCTGCCTTGAATCTATGCCACGTGGTAGCAAACTGAATCCATTGCCTGAAATTGAATCTCTGATTTTTCTATATTTAAGAAGAGTTACCCCATGAACACGGAAGTTCCCAAAGCAACGTGAAGGAATTCTAAGGCGGGGGGGTTATTAAATTATTATGTTTTATATTGTTTTTTCTCTCAAAAATGTCGTAGACTTCTTACTTGGTGCTTCATTCCGGGTGATTTTTTTTTCAAGTAAAGAAAAACATGCAGAATTGGTAATGTTTTTTAATTTACAAGGAAAATTTTGGTTATAAACCTAAAATTTTAATGTATTTAAAATTAAAAAAATTTAAATTATCAAGAACTAGAGTTATTTTATTGAACCCAAACTTAAATTAAATAAAAATATAAACACATGAATAATTAAAATATTTATTTAATTAAAATTAAATCAATTTTAGTCGGATACTATTTATATAATAAATTCTTTAATTTTAATACAATATACTTTGGAATAAAGTATTTTGAATAAGGATGTCAATGCCACTCAAACATCAAGCTTTATATATATATATTTAGTGGCGGAGGCAGGGGCCTAGGCCCCTGCAGAAATTTTTTTTCCCAGCCCCTCCCTTGTAAATATTATAAAAATAATTAAAATTTTAACTTTACTTTCCTTAATTTTTAATTTGACTCCCCTTAGTTTTTTTTTCTTGCTCTGCCCTGTATATATTATTCTTAAGATATAAAATTTAAATATTCATATTTTATTTACCAAGTTTGGAATATTTATATAAATAAAACATGAATATTTATATAACTATATCTTATCCAACAACTATTATTTATTATTTAATTAATATATACTTGTTTGTGTGTGTTGGATTCAAAAAAAAATATAAATATTGTACATATAATACAAATAAATATATTGGGTAAAGTTTGAGTCGGGTTTCAAGTTGAGTTAGATAATATATATACCTTATTCATTATTTATCATGTAAGATAATTATTCAAAAAACTTATTCATGTTGGTATTCATTGGATTTGAATTAAATTATTATCCTTATCTAAAATTTTCTTTGCTATCCATTTTCACCTAAAAGATCCTAAAACCTTAATAAATCAATCTTTCAAATCAATAAACTTCTAAATTAGTTCAAAAAATATAAAATATAAAAAAATCTCTCTTAAGCCAATTTACTTTTGCATGTAATTATGAAGGACAAAAATCACTACCAGTATATTTATTTTGTTAAATGGAACCAGTTAATGTTAATCTTAATCGTTTTGCTTGTAATGATTGTGATAATTGGTAACTTTTTTTATTTTTTTTCTAGTGAGTTTCTTTTTTTTCTTTCTTACTCATATATTAAAAAATAAATAAAATGAGTTTTATGATGAAAATAAAAATTATCAAGAATTTAAGATTGATTGTCTTTTCTTATTTTTTTTTTGTATTTTAGTTCTTTAATTTTTAATTTAATATACCTACCACAATTCAAAACTTCATCTTGTTTAATTAGACTATTAAAAAATTAAATAAAAAGTTTGAAAAACATATCGTATTATATTTAATATATTAAGAAAGATATTGAGTTTAAATGATATTGTCTTAAAAGATAAGATCTTTATAAGTGAAAGTAAATTTACACATAATCATATAAAATATAGATAGACTCATAGATATTATTATATTATGTATAATTATAATTGTTATCTTTTAATTAATAGTTATTATTATTATTATTATATTGTAATATTGTTTAGTTAATTATCTTATTAATTGTAAAGTTGTTTTAAATATTATATATTCTTATACTTATTTTATTTTATGCATGATTTAAAATCGTTAATTAACATGTTAATGTATATTTAAAATTTTAAATCATCCATTACTAATATAAAAAATACATATAAATAAAAATAATATTTAAAAAGCACACATATTAATATAGAATTATAATTAATAAATAAAACTGATTATAAAATATCATTATTATTAGCCGTTGCTAAATAAAATTGTATTTTTCTTGTTTTCTGTATCTTAAGTTTTTTATTATTATTATTATTAAATTATGCTAGCTGATATAAGACCCGTTGCACAGTTAGATATGTCTTGTCCTCGTGGCCGAATGATTTGTCGGTTCTCCATAAATATAATAACCTCAACCTCACATGTCAAACATGTTAATAGCCTTGCACAAAAGGATAAAATATCATAGTGTGGCAGAGAAGGATCATCAAGTTATCATCAGCCAATGATCTCTGCTGTTATGAAAAGTATCCTTCATCCTATCTTCTTCCTCTCAATATATGTAAACACATGAAAGGTCTGGCAAATATAAAATAGCATGATAATAGCTTATGTATCCCTGTTATACTATTATGGAAAAGTCAAATTTTTCTAAACATAAAAAAAATTTAAATCTTGAGAGAATTTTCAGTAATGATATTAAACTTTAAAAATACAAACTATAACGACTTGATTTTTTTAAAACCAAAATCGATGAATATTTTTTTTATTCAATTCTAGATATTTGTCATTGTATTATTCTAGAGATTTATAATTGCATTCCATTTAATAACAAGATATAATCTATGTAGGATCACGTTAATTAATATTTTCATAAAAAGAATTTGTAATAAATATGCCCATAATATTATATCTCTATATTTATAGGTTTACATTACATCATATTGACATACTCATAAATTCACATTCCTGATCTAGTTTTGTTATCATCATGAGTTTATATAAAAGTGTCGAATGGTAAGATACACAATTAGTGCTTTCTTTATCCTGACCTGATGTAATTTCACAATATAACATCTTTGTAAGAAGAATACCATATATTTATATTCATACACATCATATCTACTTGTTTACACATACACATTCGTGTTTCATTTCAGTTTTTGGTTACAAGTCTTTACAAAAAAAGTCGGACGACTAATTGAGTGATTAACATGTCTGTTTATACAAAACTTATATCACTTATAACATGTGAATATATAGTTCTTTTCAAAATGTGTGAGCTGCAAAACAGATTTCCTCATACACCATGTTGGTATGATGTCCCTATTATAGCACAAGATAATTTCAAACATTATAGGCAATTTAAAAACATAATAAAGAATATTAACATTACATTTCATTCATGGACTAAAATAGCATAATTCTTTCATTTCTCCTTACTTATGTAAATACCACCCTTAATAATTTGTCAATTACCGAGACTAATTACAACACTCAAACCCGGTCAGCCATCTCAAATATCTTTAACTGAACTAATGTTCTTATCTGTTTAAAACATAACAATTATAGTTCTTTTATATATTTGGTATGTATAAAAGATAGTACCCATTAACGTATCAATTTCTTGAAACTAACTCATAACTCCCAAATTTGGGCTATCCTTTTAGGATACTATTAGCTGAAGTCAATTGTTTATTCATCTCGGTCATCCACTTAGGATGCTATTAGTTGAAGCAAAGCTAATCATTTTTTCATCTCGTCATCCACTTAGGATGTCATTAGTGGAAGTTAATCATTTCTTCATTCCGGTCATCCACTTGGGATGCCATTAGCCGAAGCTAATTATTTATCAATCTTGGTCATCTATTTAGGATGCCATTAGTCAAAGGCAATCGTTTCTCAGTCCTAGTCATTCACTTAGGATGCCATTAGCCGAAACTAATCATTTGTTCATCCTATCATCCACTTAAGATGCTATTAGTCGAAGCTAATTATTTATCAATCCTAGTCATTCACTTACGATGTTATTAGCCGAAGCTAATCATTTACCAATCCTTGTCATTCACTTAGGATGCCAATAACCAAAGCTAATCATTTATTAATCCCAGCTATCCATTTAGGATGCTATTAGCTGAAGCTAATTATTTGTTCATCCCATCATCCACTTAGGATGCTATTAGCTGAAGCTAATCATTTATCAATCCCGATCATTCACCTAGGATGCTATTCGCTGAAGCTAATTATTTGTCAATCTCAGTCATCCATTTTGAATGCAATTAGCTAGAGTTAATAATTTATTCATCCCAATTATCCATTTTGGATCTTATTAGCCGAAACTAATCATTTGTCAATATCGGTCATCCATTTAGGATGCCATTAACCGAAGCTAATCATTTGTCCTAGTCATCTATTTAGGATGTCATTAGCCAAAGTTAATCATTTGTCAATCGCGGTCATCCACTTCATGTCATTAGCCGAAGCTAATCACTTATTCATCCCGGTCATCCATTTTGGATACCATTAACCAAAGCTAATCATTTGTCAATCTCAATTATTCACTTAGGATGTCATTAACCGAAGCTAATCATTTATTTCGAACATCCACTTGGGATGCCATTAGCCGAAGCTAATCATTTGTCAATCCTGGTCATCCACTTCGGATGTCATTAGCCAAAACTAATCGTTTATTGATCTCGATCATCCACTCGAGATGCCATTAGTCAAAGCTAATCATTCGTTCATCCCAACTATCAACTTGGGATGCCATTAGCCGAAGCTAATCATTCGTTCATCCCAGCTATCAACTTGGGATGCCATTAGCCGAAGCTAATCATTTGTTCATCCCGACCATCCACTTAGGATGCCATTAGCCAAAGCTAATCATTAACCAATCAAATGTTCTAGAGGCGGTTTATGAAATCACTATAACATGGTAATATCCTTTGAATTGCTCATTCAGATGATTTATAACAATTTGAAATTCATTGTAACATAATAGTAGACCCTTTGGGATACTTGCACAGACGTTTTGCAATATTTTAACATTCAATAAACATAATAATAGATCTTTTATAATACACAAACAGACATTCCATAATAGTTTAGCATTCAGTAAAACACAATAATAGATCCTTCATAATCATACAACCATTTATGACAATTTCATTCGATATAATACAACGGTAGATCCTTCATAATACTCATACAACTATTCATCACAATTACATTTAATAAATACAACAGTAAATCCTTCATAATACTCATATAACTATTTGTCAGCAGTTCAAATTTATAATAGCCCAATCAACATCTCATAGTCAGTTTAATATTCATTGCAACACAATAATATATCCACCTCAAACACGTCATTTCATAACATTAATATTTTTGTCATTGTTTCAACATTCATCAAG
Organism: Populus euphratica; assembly: GCF_000495115.2. NCBI lineage: Eukaryota > Viridiplantae > Streptophyta > Magnoliopsida > Malpighiales > Salicaceae > Populus > Populus euphratica. The sequence goes on from NW_011500393.1 coordinate 71,859, forward strand.
AACTCGTTGCAGATAACACCTTTTCAACATTGAACATTGTTTCAACATTCATTGAGTCTTGAATTCGCTGTAGCCAACACACTTTCAACAACAAATACTAATTGACTACAACCAACACAATTTTAGAAGCGAATGTTAATAAGCTACAGACAACTTAATTTTGACAATGAATCACAAATTCACTATAGAACACACACTTTCGGCATCGCATCATAGATTCATTGCAGACAATATAATTTGGGTAGCGAATTACAAATTCGTTGTAGATAACACCCTTTTAGCAGTGAACGCTAATTCGCTGCAGCCAACACCCTTTCAACAACAAATGTTAATTCATTGTAGATAACTCAATTTCGATAACGAATCACAGATTCACTATAGAACACACAATTCCGGTAGCAAATGTTAATTCGCTGTAGACAACTCAATTTCTATAGTGAATTATAGATTCGCTACAGACAATACAATTTCTATAGCAAATCATTAATTCGATGCAAACAACACCCTTTCAATAGTGAATGTTAATTTGCTACAAACAACTCAATTTTGGTACTGAATTATAATTTCACTACAGATAACATACTTTTAACAGCAAATGATGATTCGTTGTGGACAACTCAATTTCAGTAGCTAGTCATAAATCATTGTGGGCAACACACTTTTAACAGCAAATGCTGATTCGTTATAGACAACTCAATTTCGACAGCGAATCATAGATTTGCTATAGACAATACTAGATTCGATGCAGAGAAACACCTTTTCGACAACAAATGCTAATTTGCTACAGATAACTTAATTTTGATAGTGAATCACCATTTTGATGTAGACAACATGCTTTTGACAGCGAACGCTAATTCGCTGCGGATAACTCAAATTCGGTAACGAGTCACAAATTCACTGTAGGCAACACACTTTTAGTAGCGAACGCTAATTCACTGTATCCAACACACTTTTAACAGTGAATATTAATTCGTTACAGATAACTCAATTTTGGTAGTAAATCACAAATTCACTGCAGAACACACACTTTAGGCAACTCAATTTTGACAGCAAATCATAAATTTAATGCAAACAATGCAATTTCAGCAATGAATCACATATTCGTTGTAGACAACACCCTTTCAAAAATGAATATTGATTCACTATAGACAACTTAATTTTGTTAGTGAATCATAATTTCGCTTCAGACAACACACTTTCGACAGCGAACACTGATTTGTTGCAGACAATTCAATTTCAGTAGTGAGTCATAAATTCATTGTAGGAAACACACTCTCAACAACGAATGTCAATTCATTGCAACCAACACAATTTCAGTAACCAATGTTAATTCGCTATAGATAACTCAAATTTAGCAGCGAACCATAAATTCGCTATAGAACACACACTTTTAGCAGTGAATGTTGAGTTGCTGCAGACAACTCAATTTCGACAGCGAACCACATATTTATCGCAGACAACACCCTTTCAGCAGTGAGTGCTGATCTGCTGCAGACAACTTAATTTTATTAGTGAATCACAATTTCACTACAAAGAATACAATCTAGGTAGTGAATCATAGATTCGTTACAGACAATACAATTTAAGTAGTGAATCACCGATTCTCAGCAAAGTTATATGATTTTAGCATGAACACACACATGCACTTTCAATTCCATCACATAATCAGTCACTAGATTCTAGCAGAGTTTCATGATTTTAAAATCAACACACATATGTATTTTCAATTCTAGAATATAATGAGTAACTAGATTCTAACAGGGTTTTATGATTTTAACATCAACACATGCATGCATTTTCAATTCCAGCATATAATCAGTCACTAGATTCCAACAAAGTTTCATCAAGATACACATGCATTTTCAATTCTAGCACCTAATTAGTCACTAGATTCCAGTAGAGTTTTATTAGCACACATGTGCATTTTCAATTCCAGCATATATCTATCATCAAATTCTAGCAGAGTTACATGATCTTAACATGAACACAACACACATGCATTCTCTTACATAATGCATTTAGGCCAACCCTATACTTATGGTCAGCTTTCTACCATGTTTTGTTCTTTTCATTTTATTTATTTTTCTTTGTTTGATTTTCTGGAAATTAGCCTTATTTCATCTCTATTTCCTTATCCTTTTAGTTGATTTTAGTTTCCTTTAAAGCTAGCCTAGGGATCTTAGGTTAATTTTCTTAGGGACTCCTTTATCATTTTTGGTTATGGGTCTCAAGAATAAGGGGGAGGAGACTACAAGACCCATAACTTTTGAATCTAAGTGGATCTGGATAGTTTAATAGTATTCTTTCTCTCTTTCTCCTAGTTCTCCTTTTTTTTTCTTCCTCTCTCTATTCCTTTTCTTTTGTCAATTTCTTCCCACTCGTTCCAACTCCTCTAAGCAGCTATTCAGCCTTCACTTAAGGTCTCAACTCTCTCTCTCACATGTTCAAAGATGCACTCTCTGTTGGTTTGGTTTAAATTTCTGTTAGGAGGAGGAAGAGAGGGAAGCATGTTGTTGTAGACACTTTAGGAAGAGCAAGAGGGCAAAAGCATGCAACTCGTTTTGGGAAGAGTGAAAATTTCTCTCTCATATTTATAGCCCTAAAAAGTGTTTTAGGGGGTATGGGCGCTAGACTAAGGTTATACGTATCCCTTTTTTGGGTTATCTTTGGCTAGTTTTTATTCCCATTCTCCTATAGGATAAGCCTGTCCAATATAAGTTTTTGTTAAGTTTTATAGTACTGTTGTTAATTTAGAAATCGGCAATCAATAACTGCATCGCTGCTGTTTCAGAAATTGACAACTAAACTATACCACTTTAACCAAACTATACCGCTTTCGATTAAGAAATTGGCAGCCAAACTATGCCGCTGCCGATTGAAAAATCAGTAACTAAAATTTTGCCAATGCCAATTCAGAAATCAGCAACAAAACTACATTGTTGTTGATTCAGAAATCAAAAGCCAAAAATTATGCCACTGCTGAGTAAGAAATCGGCAGCCAATAACTGCAGCGTTGCAGATTCAGCAACCAAACCATGTCACTATCGATTCAGAAATCAACTGTCAAAAACTTTGTCGATAGCAATTCAGAAATCAGTAAGAAAACTGCATTGCTGTCATTTTAGAAATTGGAAGCCAAAAACTGTGCTTCTGTCAATTTCTGAAATGACGCTGCCAATTCAGAAATCACTATTGATGGTGGAGTCATTTTGGCTTTACTTTTATTTTTTTGGGTGTTTACACAACCATTTTAAATTGAATTTCCATAAACAATTTATTATTAGTACTATTATTTGTAGATTAAATACATAATAATTACAAATAAATTTATTAAAATTATAATAATATTTAAAAATTATATCAAAACTAATGAATTCAGTAAATTTTGTTTGGAATGTAAATAATAAAATAAAATTAAAAAAAAAAGCTATTAAAAAGCCTTACCCATACACGCTTAGGATATGAATGAAATGTCATTCTTGTCTATCATAATTTATAAAATAAAAACACTTCTCAATGCTCGAACCCACGACTACTTTGCGACTTGGATTTGTTATAAAACAATTAAGAAAAATATACTGCACCCAGTTATTTTAGTGTTGTAGGTAATACTACTAGTTTAACCAAGTTTTCTCCGATGATTTTGCTTGATTGATTTTGAAATTTTGAATGTTAGGAAATGTCATGGGGCCCACAATAATATGGATTGGGCCATTGAGGCTATTGCCTGGTTTGGATCTGGAAACAATTTGCTAGTTTTGCAAATTGTGTCGTGTGCCTTAGCCGCTGCTATATCCACCATTTGGGCCGGAACGGAAGCTTAACCCGCTTATAATAGCTCTTTCCGGCAGCAATGGTCAGATAACATCCAAGAGACGACATCCCTTCCTCTACATAATTTTCAGCCTGGTCGATTCATTGTCAATTTGACAATGCATGTGGGCATATGGAGATATGAAGTTATGAATTACGGCATCAGTTGAAGAGGGTTGTTCTCAAACTTGAAATTATTAATCCCAAGCTTGATCATGATGCCTCTAGAGAGTACCCTTCCTACATGAATCACGTTTGCTATTTTACTATTCAATGCACCTGTGCTACGCTTTGGTAGGATTAGAAGTTATTTTCAAACATAAGGTGTTTGTGTCGTGGATGCGCTTTACAATATCATGTTTTCTTTTTTTTTTATTTAGAGATAATATTATTTATTTCTTGATAGAATATTTTTTTTAATATTTTTAGTTTTTAGTTACATGATTATTTCCGAGTTAAGGTTTTAATAAAAATGATTTTTAACTTTTTAAATTATTTTCTACTTCGTTAAAGATTATTTAATCACGTGGTTAATAGATTTACTTCAAGTATATTTGTCTACTAGATAAATTCTGGCTTATAATTAAGATTTCTTTATTATTCAATTAATTTATTGGTTCATTATTAGTGGTTGGTGCTGGTAATGACATGATTACTTCATAAAGAATTTAATCATGTTTCCATGCTTTTTATTAATTAATATTTTTTTCACCTTTTTATTGAGATGTTGCACTTGATGTTGACGCTGCCAGGAAGTTTTTTCATTGGCAATGACATTTTCTGCTTGAACTATGCAAGAACAATGTTAGATCATTAAACACCTAACTAGTTCTAATGGGAGAGATAGAATGAGGATCACTAGTTCTAGTCGAGGGGCAAATGTTTCATTAAAAACACCTAACTATTTCGTTACTTTGATGTCTCTATGCGTTTTTGTTTGAAGTTTGTTACTATATGTGCTGTCAAAGTACCAATGAATTATGAACATTTGTGCGCATGGATATGGCTAGAGCATGTTGCGTTTCTCTTTTACCGAGGATTCAACGATACTTTGTGTTTTATAGGCAATTGACAATCGATTTTTAGTATTCTTGATGGCCTTATCCCCTGATAGTATTTGTGGCTATTAATTATGCTTGTTTTCACCCTGTGAGTTCTTACCATGCTCCAACTACGTTAAATTGGAGGCGAAGTTTGAGTTTGGCTTGGATGAATGGAAAGTTTCACCATGGTTGGCACAAAACTTGCTATCTAAGTTGATGTTATGTAATTAGATCCAAGCTGTGGGTGAGAAACTAGATTACGTCTAGGCTATGTTACGTGGACTGTGTATTGGTAATAACATAAAATAACTCCTCTCATGAATCTCAATATAAAATTAGTCAGGGATATTGTGTTTGAATTGCAAATAAGATAAACTATAAGTAAACTTGATGAATATGGTGCTCAAGAATCCATATGATATAGATTACTAAAATATTGAAAAAAAAATGGATTTTAGTTAGAATGATCCAACAAAATTGTAAGAATATGGATTGGATCTTAATGGGCTTCCATTAAAATTGTAAGAATAAGGATAAGAGTTATAATGGTCCAGTATGAGACTCAATGATCACATTCTCCATTAGTGATATGGTTTAACCAAATTCCAAGTATATTGTATATGATCAACACACAAGGATAATGATTTGATATTGGAGGAGATCTACAAAATACAGCACCAGTATATCAATATTATATGTATGGAGGTGTTTTGCACAATTTTTTGCTTTTATTTGTAAGTATTTTTTAAAAATATTTTTTGCTTGAAAAATCATTTATTTTTTAATGTTTTATGATGATTTTAATATATTAATATTAAAAAAAATCATTTTAATTATTTTTAAATAAAAAAAACATCCTATTTCACAATCCTAATAACCCTCCACTCAAAAGGCGGTCTATAATTTTTCTAGTTGCAGTGCACATGATGAGGTAAGAACAAGTGAATCTGAATGGCTTGATCCTCTAACCTTCGCTTTTCCCAGTCGTCAATACTTGTACGTGCCTTCTTCTCAAAGCAATACCTCGCCTTTATAATACCATTTTCACCATGATTATTGCCATCGTCTCACAGAGTGCGAATTGAGAGACTCACACGGCAAGGAAAGCAGGGGAGAAGATGTCGGATTGGGGGCCGGTATTTGTGGCGGTGGTGCTATTTATACTCTTATCACCAGGTTTGCTGATTCAGATGCCGGGTCATAACCGATTCATAGAATTTGGCAACTTCAAAACTAGCGGAGTTTCCATACTGGTTCACTCCATCCTCTACTTCGCTCTCATTTGCATCTTCTTGCTTGCTGTTGGTGTTCACATGTATGTTGGTTCATAGCCCTCGATTGCGGATCTGCTTTTGACACGGAGATGTGACGTCTGTAACATGTTGTAATAAATCTGCTCTTTTTTTTGTTTTTTGGGTTTTTGTTTGAAGTAAATGTTCTTTTAACTTGATTCGTGTGGCAAATATTTGTACTTAATCCATTGAAAAGATGTAAATGGAGTTCTATGTGTGCTGTGTGATTGCAAGTTGGATTTCCTAACTGAATCAATTACAGACGAGCCTGGATGGAGGAGATTAGAGAGTGAAAGAGACCGAAGGATCCCCTGGCTAGAAACGATTCATACCAATTTTTTTTAGTTTGTTTTTTTATTGAACAAACACGTACATAAAATAATATTTATTCAACTATACTTTGTTTTCTATATTTTTCAATGTCTTCTCCCCGATAAATCTTTTTTTATTCAATTCCATCCTTATTTAAGAATTAGACTTTGCAAATATTTCTTTAATCTATTTAATTTATTTTATATGAGATTATTTTAGTCTCATAAATTTAATTGTTTCTTTTAATTTCAACTCTTAATATTAGATTTGACAAAATTAAGTTTCATAATTTTTTTAATTTTTTTATGAAGTTATTCTAATCTCATAATTTAAGTCGTAAATTTGATGAGTTAAACTAGGTTAGATCATGCCATTTTTTATTCCTTTTTAATTGATTTTTCTCAATCTCATCCATAAACATTAAATGGTTTAAGAATTTGGTTCTATAATTTTTTTTTATTTGTTTTCTATGAGAATATCTTATTTTTATGATCTAAGTTACGAGTTTAGCAAATTAATCCAAGTTGACTTGAGGTTTTTTAATTAAATAGTTTTTTCAATTTCATCTTGCAACGCTATGTTAATTAATTCATGATTGAGTTAGCAAATATTTTTTGATTTACTTTTTACTTATGATCTAAGTCACGAATTTAACAAGTTAGCCCTTTAGATTAACTCAATATATCACTGTCTTAAAATTTCAAGAAAAAATATTTATCTAATATGTTATCATCTCAATATTTAAAAAGGATATAATCTAATATATATCAGATTTTAAGTTCATAATTAATTTCTTTAATAAAAAATATGTTAGCAATGCTTAAATAATTTTTTACCTTAAAAAATTATTTAATCTGACATGTAATATAGCATTTATTAATGATCTAATACTATTTATGCATCGTGTGAGAACCTAATTATTCCATGACTTGCTTTAAAATTTTTAACTTTATTATTAGTTAGATGGCAACAAGATGAATATGTGAAGTGTCAGATCCTGTATTATTTATTTGGGCATTTTTAATGTTTATTAGATATTATAATCATAACCTATCAGGAGATATATGCTTTATAGTTAATTGATTGATTACACGTAATACTAATTTTATTCGTGTAAAATATATTTATTATTTATAAACTATTCTTTATCTTTAATATTTATTTATGTTTGCTTAATGAGTCTAAAGTAAAAATTAAGTGCTCGATACAAAATTGTTTTGCAAAGAGAATTTTAAAGTTATTATAATTATGCGATTCCTATAACATATATAAAGCATTGTTCCTAAATATTCTTGATTGATTCTCTATTAAAACTGAATATTAATTGAAGTGTGAAGAATGATACATATTATATTTTTTTTTATGATAAGAAATAATTGTTTGCATAAGTTGAGGTGTCTGGAATACATAGAACTAACATGTAAATGTTTGTTAGATGCACATATATTGAATTGACCCATATGAGAATTATATATAAAGAAATCACATATGTATATGAAAATGCTCATATGACAATTATGTAAATGATTCTTAAACTTGAAATCACTAAATTATCCTATATAAAAAATGTTATACTTTGATTCTGACTATATGTTGTCTTAATCAAGGGTGATAAACTGGTAGATATATATTAAATATATCATGAATTATATGAAGGTATTTGAGTGATCAAGAGATTTATCATTCTATATGAATTAGGGAAAGTATTCTAGCTATTCTCGAATAAATATTGATTGTGAAATCCTTGTGTAAAGTAGACTAAAATTTAAAAAGAGTTTTAAATCCTATTCAAATAATCAATAAGTATGGTGTTGAGAATAAATACACTCTATATTATAATACTTAAATCAGAATATTTATAATGAAAGTATAATAATTATACAAAGAAATTGATTACTAAAAGATTAGGTCAAAGAAATTGATCACTAAAAGATTAGGTCAAAGAAATTAATCACTAAAAGATTAGGTCAAATGACATATGACTTCACTAATATTTAGGAGCTAATGACACGATGCTAGATAATGCACTTGGTCTTAAAATATAAATCAATTAATTGTTGAATTGATATTAATTAAATTATTTAATTTATGTAATTCTATTTTTATTATAATTATAATTTATATTTAAACCAATTTATTAGGAATCTAATGAGTTATAGATATTAAAAACCATTGTTCGTAAATTAAACTGAGATAATTAATCAAATGTGATTTGATTGTGAATAAGTTGTAGAAATTGAGGATTAAAATATAATTAATACAATAAATTATAATTCTTCATTTACAAAAATCAAGTACAAAAATCAAGTAGGAGCTTGAATGAATAGATTTCTAAAATCATCTGGGGCTTGAATGAATAGATTTCTAAAATCATCTTGAAATAATATATGTAATATTATTCAAGAGAAAAATTAATTTTTTTCATTTATAGATTTATTATATTTTTTTAATTATAACTAGAATATTATAACTCATATTCTTTGAATAAGAACTGATGTGATCAATTTAAAAAATATGTTATAGAGCATATAGTGTGTGAAAGAGTTCTATAGATATTACAAAATATATGGTATAATTGAAAATACAATAAAAAAGTTAGTATTCAAAGACATGATGATTTCCTTTTGTTTTAGAATTTTAAATTTTTATTAATGATTTGTGTAAATTATTATTAGAATAATTAAATAATTTGTAATTTATGACAATATAATTTTTAAGAATTTGATCAAAGAAAAAAAATCAGATTTTCATATAATCTTTACTTAAACCCAAACTAATCTAAATTTTCTAATAGTATTCTTATGACTCTTGGGATTTTTTATTTTTATTTTTTATCATATGTGCTGTGTCTAATTCAGAAAACCCCACATAACCTACCTACCAGTTCTTGGATCAAGCTGATGATTCTGTTAAATGGAGATCAAACTGGTATGGTTGCAGAGAATCAGACAGTGCGTTTTCAGCATCATGTTTTCTTAGTCAAAAAGTGCTTCAAAATGTCAAATACTCCAATTCCCTCTTGGCCACTTCCATTTTGTCGAGATCTATAATCACCATTTTTTAATGAAAAAGTAATCTTGACTTGGGTATAGTAATTTTGCAGTAATTAAGCTGCTCTTGCTTTCCTACAGGATAATCATGATGCTGAACACCATCCTGCATACAAGTAATCTCTTTTTTTCAATTCAAAGAGACGACAGAGATGACTACATGCATAAGAACAAAAAGAAACCACAGAGATTCTCTACCCCTTGGCAAAATTCAGATTTCATATGGTGCACGACATGATGCTAATTAAAAAGAGAAGAGCAACCTGATTTTATAATCCTATTACTAGTAGAGAAGAAAGAGAACTACAACACTGCCGGCAGACTAGACATAAAGGTGGACGTGAAGAATAACGAGTAACAGAACAAGAAGCAGACCGTAGATAACCATATGAACAAATATGGCAGCCAGACTCGTCTTCATATTCATGAAATCAAGGGGTCGTTCCTTCCCTGGCATTTGAATGACCAAACCTGGTGACAGAAACGCAAACAAAGCAGCAGCTATGAGAGAAGCAGCCCAGTCGTTCATCCTAAGCGTCAAGAAATCTCTCAACCTTCCTTCCTTTGAGCTCTAGGTGCCTCAACTCTAAAGAGTAGGAGGAGCTAGGGGAATTAAGCAAAGGTTAAAGGCTTTGGTTGCTATAATATTATACATGCTCCTTGCAGCTCCTCGAGAGGGGCAACGGGGTCCTTGCCTTAGGGAATAGGATTCCCATGAACTTAGGGCATGGATTATCCTTTCAATCACCCGCTTTGTAAGCTTTTTTGAACTAGTTGCTGGATAAGGGAGAGCATCATTTTCTATTCATGTCAATAAGTTGATTGATTGTTATCAATGGCAGGACCAAGTGGCAGTATGGTTACCCGCACCATCACCTTTCTTTACAGCACTCGTATTCCACTATGTTACAAGCTTTTCCAAAAGAAGCTTACCTTGAGGAATAATCAAAGCGTGTGTAGGTCCCCTTCTCTTGCTTCGACCGAGGTGGTCATTATTTCAACCTTTCGGCTGTTTTTGAAAGAATGTTTGATGTAAAAAATTATTAAATTTATTCTTTTCATTATCTTCTAATGCACATTACCTCATAAATTGTTTACTTTATCGCCGTTTTGATGGCTTTTATTGCACCTCTGGGGGGGCCATTTTTCGATTTTAACAATCTTCAATGCCATTGATTATCTATATTTAAGTTATAAACAGGTATGGGCTTGGTCTTTTCTTTTGGAGATTTAAAAAGAAGAAAAGAAAAGGAGGAGACAGCCGTTCGTTCTAGTTTGACGTGCACCAACCCAAAGAGCCACACTGTTTTTCTTTTAAGCAAGCTGTGCTCGTTATTTAGGGCTTGATAAGTTAATTTGTAATAATTCTAGCATTTGATTCTCATATTGAGATAAGAAAAACAAACATAATGAGATAGGGGAGAGATGTCATTTTGTAATATAAGATTTTATCTTAAGATTATATTAAAATAAACTTATTTTATATTTATTTCTTTAATCAAATATATTTTTATTTCTTGTCATCTAATGAACAACAAGATTCCCATTTAACAAAGGCTTGGAAGCACGTCGGCTTAAAACCAAATACCACAATGTTCCCTTCAAGTTCCCATACCCCAAGTGTCAAACTGAAAGCTTGATAGAGAGAGAAAAAACTCCTCACTTCCATCCTTATCGCCATAGCCTCGCGTTCAAGATGAGCTTTGAACCAAGTCACCTCCTCTCTTAAAAACTACAAAAGAACCGAAAATCCCCATAATTGTATTTTTTTTTTCTCTTTATCCTTTGGAGCTACATAAAATGGCAGACTGGGGGCCAGTGTTAATAGGGGTGGTGCTGTTTGTGTTGCTTACACCAGGTCTTTTGTTTCAGTTACCAGGTAACAGCAAACAAGTGGAGTTTGGGAGTTTGAAGACGAATGGCATGGCTGTAGCTGTGCATACTCTCATCTTTTTCGCTGTCTATGCTGTTCTCATCTTGGCTGTTCATGTTCACATCTATACTGGCTGATTACTCATATTGTACTGGTAAGCTTGTTTGACAAAGTTGTTGCTGGATGGTGGAGATCTCTTTATGCTTGTGCCCTTTTTTTCCCTCTCGTTTTTTATTTTGTTTTTCTTTCTTTCTTGGTGGGAAAAGAAAGATGGTTATTTATAGTTGTGGATCATGATTTAATAGAACCTTGGCTGCTAATTTGAATACGAGAAATGGAGCACGGATGTTTTAGTACTGGATTGGCTGACCAGTGCAATCATTTCCACATTACTGGGACCCGCTGTTAAGTAGGAGGTATGGAAGGTGAAAGATTTATCTTAGTCAGTACATAGAAATCCCCCATCGTTTTGTTGCTGTGGAGATTTCAACTTTAAAGCTCATAATTAGCATCTCAAGGCTCAATGAAGACTTTCCCACAATTTAAATGCCCGAGGGTTCTTGTTAAAGAAAAAAAGAAAAGGGAAATGCTAAATGGTGCTGTTGTATTTGCTGCCCAGCTAGAATATGTGTTATTCATTAACAGAATCCATCACTTTACTCTATGATATATTGAGACATAAATAATCAATAGGACAAAGAGGAATATTACTAGTATCAAGCATCATGTCAATTCAAGTATGAAACCTTGCTAAAAAAACCTTAAGGTTTCGCATTTAAACTATACTGAACACGTGGGTGCCAACCAGACCAGACGAGGCAGAGAAGATTATGAAACAGTAATGCTAATACAGAATAAAAGAAAGAAGAAACTCATGTATAATTAAGAAGGGAACGGAAGAAAACAATAGTATATATATAGAACTATAAAAGTGGCCTTCGCCTGGGCTGTTTCTGATTGATTACTCATTCCCACTTAAATAAGGGAATTTTCTAATCAGTTGGCATGTATGTGAATACCTATTGCGATGATCAGGATGGTGATTATGCAAAAGTATATAACAGCATGAACTAGAATGGAAATCCCACTTGTGTACATGTTCCCAAATTCTACTACTCTTGTTCTTGCTGGTAGCTGGAACAATAGCCCTGGTGAGAGGACAATGAACAAAACCACTGCAACAACAACAGGTCCCCAATCGGCACTCATCTCTCTCAACGTGGATTGAGTAAAACTTCAGAGTATTGCTTGAAGCTGGTTTGGTCACAAAAGATAATGATGTGGGTTTAAATATGGAGGAGGACGAATAAGTCTAATTTTCTTGGTGACGAAGGAGGTGGGGATGCGAAACTTATTGAGAAAGAAGAGAGTTGGGTTATGAAGGGAGGAAAGGTATGCGTTTGTAGTGGGTTTTCTTTATGAAGTCGAAAAGAAACAAGTTTTCTTTCACCGCCATCTAATAATTGCTCCCTTAAAGGCTTCTTTTTTCCTGCTTTACAGATTGATGAAGATAAACCTTGGAAAAAAAAGAAAGAAAGATAAACAATCAGGCAGGCAGGTGCATGTGTAAAGGTCTTGAAATGCTTGGTTGTCTCGTTTATCTTTCTTATGCAAGGCATGCAGCAGTCTCCTTGATCGCTATTCTGAAGCTTCCTTTGCATGACTCCAGCCGTTGGTGTTATGGCTTTGTCTTGGACACTTCGGGTAGGCAGAGACACAAGGAACAAGTGTGAATAGGCTCTGGAGTACATATAATTGGTCTATCCTTTCAGTTACAGACAAAAATACCTATCAATATCTACGCATTTCAGCAAAAAAATGATGATAATCCAATCTCCTTTTTTTAGAGCCAGTAGACCATGTTATTATGAAATCAATTTGAAAACCAAATTGATGACAAGAGATACAGCTTGCTACATAATATCAGAAGCAGGAAAAACATAAGATAACTAGCAACCAACGCACAAAACACAAGGGAACAACACACCTACAGAATCGCAAGACCTATAGCCAAAACGGAAGAAGTAAAACCGAGCATTCATGACAGACTAAGAACCCCATCACAAAACAAAATGATATGGAAAAGACAAGCCACAAAATCGGATGACCTGCTAACACCTTGAATAGCCACCAACAAAAGAAAGCGGGACAGGGGCAGACAGAGAGAAAAGCAACAACCAGAACTGATCAAGAGAAAACCAGCAAAAAAACAAGCATCCAAACAACAAAGAAGCCTCTTGCAAATACCAGAACTCCTCAACCCTTAAAATTGAGTTGCTAATGAGATTCGGAATGCTCTTTAGACTCTCTCTCAATTTGTCCTCCAAGAAAGTCTATCATAGCATCATTCCCATTAGTAGAGTCGGTTTAAGAAAACAGGGCAAGCTCTGCAGATTAACGTGTTAGAAGGTGATGAGCATGCCTATGCATGAAATCGATCCGTTGAACACAAGCTTTTGAACATGGTGCAGCATACTGTGCATTATTCTAATCAAACAAGGGCCTTTTCCAGATGAAATACAACCATTTCCCTGTTTCCAATGCCCGCTGTAAAATAGTTTCATTTTACGTAAAAAAATATATTTAATTCCTAGAAAATTAATTGATATATATATATATATATATATATATTAGTGTTATGAAAAATAAGTGAAAAATATTTTTTGATTTTAACTATGTCGTGAAAAATAGACTAAAAATAAATTATTAATATTTTATTTTTTTTAGTTTATTAAAAAAATAGAACTAAATCTAATAAATAAAAAAAATTAGAGGAAGAAATTGAAAAAAAACTCAATTTCATAAATTTTTTCAAATAAAATAAATAGCAATTAAAAAGATAAAAATCAAATTGACAGATAAAAAATTAAAAAAAAAATTAAAAAATATTATAAATTATCTCAAATAAAATAAATAATAATTAAAAAAATATGGATAAAATCTTATATATAAAAATTTTCAATTAAAAAAGAATAAGATAAAAAAAATAATAATTAAAAATTAAAGATCAAAATTAGTATAAAAATTAAATTAAATTAAGTTTTAAGGGATACGATTGAAAAAAATTCAAAATAAAATATATATTAATTAAAATATTGAGGATTGAGATTAATAATAAAATATTTTTTATTTAAAATAAAATATTTTTTTTAAATCAAGCTTCTTCTCTTTTTTTTTACTAAAAAAGTATTTTTTGATAAAAAATTATTTTAAAAAAATCATTTTTTATGAAACAAAAATTCCAATGGAGATGTCCTTATGGAAGTGGATACTTGATTGAATTTAGATAAAACCTAAGGTATTCCCATTCATATTCCTGGTTAGTTCCTGATTCAAGATCCACTATTTAACCTTAAAATGTACTCAACTGGAAGAAACTGTTCACTGAAAACCAAATGAGCCGGCAAACACATCTCATGAAAATTTTAAGATACCCGAATAACTAAGCAGCGTTTTTCGTTTTCGAGCAGCGTTTTATGTTAACGAGGAAATCACACACCTACATAATGAAATTGCCGAACCAAAGATCTAAATATTTCTCACAGCCGTCCGGAGGAAATAGAAGGGCCACATCCTCTGCCGTCGATGGGGATACAGCTAAAAAAGCAACGTCAAATCCAATGGCCTCTTCCAGATATTGACTTTGTCTTCTTCCTTCAGATTTCCAGGTTTCCCAAGCTATTTCCCTTTTGTCTTTCTTCAGGTAACTCTTTCCCATCCTGTCTTTATAGTCCCATTCGCCTTGTTATCTCTGGATTCCATAACTCCTCACATATCTCCGGCATCACTCCTCTATCCTCATCACTCCTACTGAGTAAGCTATAGAGGGCTAAGAGAAGGAAAGGAAATTCAGAAGACTGGGAAATGGGAGATTGGGGACCAGTGCTCGTAGCTTTGGTTCTGTTTGTTCTGTTGACACCGGGACTGCTTTTCCAGCTACCAGGGAATAGCCGAGCGATAGAATTCTGCAACAGGAAAACCAGTGGGCTCTCTATATTTGTTCATACCGTTATCTTCTTTGGCCTCATAACCATTTTTCTCATCGCAGTTCGTGTTCATATTTACATTGGATAACATCTTTGCCATTCACCACAACAGCTCCGATCCTCATCCTCCTCGTGATGCCGATGAGCTTCAATAACTTGATTTCTTTCAGGAAAATATATGCATCTCTCTTAGTTGTAGTCTGCAGAAAAGAAGTCTCCTTTCTTGATCTCCTACTCTTTTCATGTGTTTTCTTTTTTGCTTGATATCCTATCCTACTCTTTTCATGTGTTTTCTTTTTTGTTAACGGTTTATATAGTTTTTAGATCAGTGATTTATTAGAAAAATGTTATGTACTTTATTGAAGAATGTTTAATTAATGGGATCGGGTCTGTTTCAAATTATCAATGTTCAACTGTAAGTCCCAGGAGGAGCACGCAAGCTGGTATCCCTCGACTGGTTGTGATCTTGATGCAGTGGGCTTCGGAGGTACTGTGGGACGACACACATGCACGTGCCACATAATTATTTTTTCTGATACAGAGAGGATGGAACATAAGATCTCTTAGATGGAACAGAGAAACACGTGCACCGCTGATTTACACGTGCAGACATTTTTTAATTTTTCAGATAAAAAAGAGAGGCCCGAACAACTATTTTAGTTGAGTTACTGATCATTCATAGCACAGGCACCCTCTAACTAATTCCAAACAAGCTGGCGAGGTCTAAATTGCACTGTCACGGCACATGAGATTGTTAGGTTGTCCGGAACACTACGCAGCGGAAAGTTGTTTTTTTTTTTTTTTTTAGTCTTAAGATTTTCTTCATCAAATTCAGACTTACAGTTTTGTTTAATTGAAGAACATATATATATATATATATATATATATATATATATATATATAATTGCTCAAAAGCTAAGTTGATATAAATTATAAATTATTTAAGTATTTAATTTTTAATGATAATATATATAAATTATTGGTGAAAAATTTGTTAAACTATAATTATTAATTAAAGATCTAATATTATTTCAAGATAATTTTATAAATCTATTTAATAAAGTCTCTATTTGATTTTTCTAAATCTAAAATTATAATTTCTTATATAAATTACATTTCAATATTTAATTTCTAATACTTATTTATAATCAAATTATATTTAATAAATCATTGTAGTTTAATTTTCTAACAATGATATATATGATTCATCAGGTATTCTAATAAGCTGACCTAAATATAAACTACAATCATAAATAAAATAAAATAAAATAATTTATTATTAATTTAATAATTCATTAATTAATATTTGAACATCAAATATAATATATAATAATATATTATAATCCTCTAAATATTAAAAAATTATAAATAATTTTACTTGATCTTCAAGTAATAAGTTTTTTATTATAATTATTTTTTTATTAATAATATTTTAATTTAAATATTAAAATATAAAAAATATATACTTATTAAATCATGTTTATTTTCTATTACTTTTATTGTTACAAGTCAACTAAATCTAGGAGGGGATTTCAGGATTTTATTGGTATTTTTTTTTAATTATTTCTATCAATGGTTTCATCGGAGAGAAGTTTCGTGATTGGTGAAATCAAGATCAATGGATAAACTCAGGAGTTTTTTTTTTTTTCCGGTGTGAAAATCGTCGGAACAGTGATCATTCCGTTGATGAGTGGGCAATAAATTGGGCCGTAACCTGTGGATGCTATAGAGATGGATCTCAAACACTTTCTTTGTATTTTATAGTCAGGTGAGGAGTTAAGTACACATCCATTGCTAGAGTTTTCTTACGGTATTTCTCTTATTGATGGTTTTACAACTCATCATCAAAACTATAGTGTTTTGAAGTTTATTAGTTTTTTTTCTTAAATATATTTTACTTGAAAAAGTATTCAATTAAATTTTTTTAATAATTTAATGTGTTAATTTTAAAATGTAAAAATAAATAAAAATAAATTATTTTAATATATTACCGTAGTTAAAGACCATAATAAAATAAAAGAATTGCGCTTCAGGTACGAATTTGATGCCACAAATATAACAGCAGTCCATTTGCTTGTATTTCGTGTTATCTTTGTGGCACAAAATTCGAGCAACAAATTGTTTTCTACAAAAATAAATATTTACAATATATTCAATAATCTTTTATTTCATAGTCAATTAAAAATGTTTTTTTATTTAAGTATTACATTTTTCTTCACTGAAGTTGTAAATTTTTTTTATTAAAATTATACATAATTATTATGATTGCGCAACACCTAGAAAATTTATATATATATATAAAATTAATATTTTTTTACGCTACATTGCTACATCGAAGGATTTTATCTAACTGATGCATGAGCTAAAGCTGTAGCAGATTCATATAAGAGTTTTTTTTTTATATACTATATTCACATAATATTTATAGTGATAGTTTGGATCATTAAGATTTATTTTTCTTAAAATAATATTTTCTTTACAAAGAGTTATGTTAGTATTTAAAGAGATGCTATTACTTTTAAAAAAAATTGATATTTTGATAATTTTATAAAAAAATTTATTCTTTATTTCTAATTTTTTAATATAAAAAAGTTTGGTTTCAAATAACACTTATAATCTTTTTAACAAAAAGCTACTAGAAAGTGATGGATCAACTTATCTTATTTGTGTTATTTCTCCTTCAAGACCATGTCTAAAAAGGGCTAACAGTAGGTAATAATCCAACTTATTTAAGCTTACCAAAATATCAAGCTCAGATACATGGTGATACGAACTAGATTGGGTTTAAATTTGATCTTAAAATATCTGCTAACCAGTTTTACAAGATTAAACCAGTTTTACAAGATCGAGTATATCTTTCAAAATATACATTGAATTAACCTCAGATTATATAGAGATACTAGACACAAAATTATATTACAGTAGAGTTTCGAGCCAAGCAAATCTCATAAACATATTGTTTTAAAGAGTTGAAGTTACTAATGAATCTTGTCAAATATGTAAAATTAGACATTCATGTATAATTTGAGACATTTCTAGAGTTATAGAAAGAATTGTACTTCGATTCAAATTGGGCTGGAAACTTGTCATCTTAAGCTTTCAACCATAAATGGTAGGCTCAATAATTCATCCAAACATGAGATAACGACATGTTTAAAGTCAGGACTGAAATCTACCAATAATATATGAATATTAGAGATTCGGGCTACATGGAGAAATTTTAGTATGAAAACTTTGTTTTTTTATCCAATCTTATTTATTTAATGTTTAATAATTATTTTTAATTTGAATTTTTTCTCGCCCATTAGACATTTTTTAGGAGTTTATTTCATCATTTTGCTTATGTCAGTTAATTACTAGTTTAGATCCATTAGTTTACAACACAGAAGGGGTCTATTAGAGTTAGTTGAAGGAGATTATATTATTATTTTTTTAGCTACAAATTTCAGCAGCAAGTTAAACAATAAACATGAATTTTTTTTTGTTTATTTGTGGCAAAACAACTTTTCTTTACAGAGACAAAGATCAGACACTGATTTATTAAAGAATAACTAGTTTCGTGACATCATTTACATACATGGTGTCGCGAGTGCGCCATCAGGCGACAAAGAGCTTTTTATGCCTCTTGAGAGATATTGTTATTGGGAAGGAAATGTTTTTGAATTTAATCATAAAATTATAATTAAGGTTATTAGGAACCCTATAATCTGCAAAAGTCTGGTAAGAGATTGGTTATGTAAGGGAAAGATGCATCAACCCTAATGCACCCTGACACAACCAAAATATTAATGTTTTCTTTCAAGTGCAGAAATGTCGAAGTAATAAATAACCCGGCAAGACCGGGGTCGAACCACAGGGAGATTAATTGTATAAATTATAAATAACAACAATACAACAACAACAACAACAATAATATTAGTAGTAGTAGTAATAGTAATACTAGTAGTTATAGTACTAGTAGTAATATATTTTTTTTAATATCAACTACTACCTTCTCCTCCCAACCAAAATGAGACATTGTTTTTAATATCTTAAGATATAAAGATAGAGTATAGAAGACATTACCTAAAACAACGAACACTAACAAACCTAAAACACACTTAAACAAATATAACATATAATAAAATAGTAAAATATTATGGTGTTAATAAAACCAAAAGACACAAATTTTTACAAACTAAGGCTCAAATCCAATCTCAAATTTTTATGGCTTTCCTTATTTGACCATTCTATTTGACTAATGGAGGAATCAATTATAGAGATGAAAGATTGAAATTGATTAATCAGTTATTCAGCACTAGCAGCAGAGATTATGATTTATCGTGTTGAAGATGTTATTAAATTATGTTCCACAACATGCAATTTATCATAAAAATCATTAACCCTGAGCAAACATATAGGTTTATGGTGAATATAAAGTTAGGCCCAAGAGTAATATGAAAGTTTTTTTCCAATGTGCCTAGACTACTTGGTAAGGTAATGAAGGCATTAGCGTGTTTAAACATTATATTTATTCAATCAGACAATATGGAGACCTGCAATTCCTCTTCAATTAGTTTTTCAATGATATTCCTTTTTGCTAAAGCTTTGGGGACGACCCCCAAAACTTAACTGCTTTCTAAAAATACAGCTATTGACAAACCCCTCATTAACCGAAGGCTGCCTCCACTATACACTAAATGAATCTTTCTCTCAGCTAGTACCCACCCAGATGATTTGCTGATTCTAAAAACTCCTTTTCTTTTGCAAGACTAGATCCACCAAAAATATAAATATTTCTTACTTGATGACTTGAGGAACCTACCATGTCTACACACATCTATATCTGTTGAATGTGCGGGTTGAGTAGAAATAAAGGGAAGGAAATAAGATTTTATAGATGAGAAATTAAAAATACAATCATAACACTATATGTAAGCGAGCTCGAGTCTCTCTCTCTCTCTCTTCTTAAAAAAAACATGTGTATATATAAATAATTATGATTGTAGCTTATATCTTTCCTTGGTTTTACATCTAAAAACGATTTAAATGCCCTCTATGGAACGAGGATAAGCTTTCCATCCTATTTTCTTAAAAACTAGCAAACATGATCTTTTTTAGTTAGATTTCTAAGAATATAACAAGCATATTTTTTATGAAAATGGGGTCATAAGTGATGAAATACACAATGCACATCACCACTAGGATATATCCTAAAAGTCAATAGAAGATTATTTAAAGACTCTTTATGTTTTGAAATAAATCCTGAGTTTTGATATTTTTCACAAGTTTTACAGAACACATGTGTGTCTTTGAACATGGTAGGCCAATAGAATCCATATTGTAATATTTTTATAATCATCTTTTTTTACGAGAAATGAGTCTCACATGCCTTAAAATGAAAAACATTAATAACACTACTTACCTTATTGTTCAAAATGCATGTTTAAAATATTTGATTATGACAATATTTGAATAAGTAAGGGTCATCCTAATAAAAATTCTTCACTTCATTCAAAAACTTTCATTTATCTCCGGTATTCCATAAAGCTAGCAAAAATTTTGAAGCAAGAAAATTAATATTTTTAGCAAACCAAGGCATTAAACTAAAAGAAAATAAAGATTCACTAGGAAAGTAATCATCGATTAGTGTGATGTCAGATGTCGAATCTATTATCAATCTTGACAAAAGATCTGTATCAGTATTTTTTGTGCCTTTATCGTCCTCTATTTCTTCTTATTTGAAAGTTTCAAAGATTTCAGAATCATGATTGACTTCTTTTTGTTTGGTCATAATATGAAAAAATAGAAGTACTGGTGGAGAATCAGTCTTTTCTTTGCAATGTTCGGGTTTAACCCATTCCTTACCCTTAGATATTGACTCATCATCAGTCTCACAATGTTTAAGAATTGGTCTTTTAATAATTTACCACTGTGGAGTAATGACTGATTGGACTTGATCTATATGTTGGCTTCTGAAGTTACTTGCACTTAAATTGTATTGTCCTTTAGGATTTTGCTATGATTGAGATGAAAAATTACCTTTCTCATGAAAACTGAAAGTATATGTGAATTTTGCAAAAGTATCTTTAAAATCTGTTATGTTTTAAGCAAGTTAAGTGTTGATTGTCTTTTACTTTTCAATAAATACATACAAAGTTTTTTCAAGATTTCTTTTACGAGGGGGGAGTATAAGGAGGTACAAATCCATGAAAATTTTGAAAATTATAGTATACTTAAAATGGTGGTTATGAAGTTTGTGCATTATTATTACTACTATTCTAACTAAAATTTGGATGATCTCTCCAACTAGTAATGTATAGTTGCGAGTATTGATTTTGATTTGGCCTTTGGAAACTAGTTAAAACATTGATTTATTCATGAAGACATTCCTTAGAAGAAGATAAAGTTGGATACTCATTGGTATAGTGTTCATTAGTTTAACAGATTTGACATACAGAGGCGGAGCTGGGATTACTTAACAGGGAGGGCCGTAATATAACAGGTATAAAATTTTACATGTAAAACATGTTAATATGTAAAAGTAAAATTAACATATTAAAAAAATTGATATATAAAAGCAAATCAAACATAAAAAATAAAATTATTAGTTCTAAAAAAAATTTAAATTGAATTAAAATGGGTATGTATTTTTTAAAGAATTGAATTTGACTAGAAAGATCATGACAAATTTATTAGACATGTGAAATTTTTTTGATAATTTTAATGATTTTGCTAAAAATAAAACAGAAAAAAAAATCCAAACTTAATCGAAACAAACTTATAAAATATATTCAATTTATTAGAAAAAACGACATTCACTATAATAAAAAATCAAAAAATGATAAAACTAATAGATTTAGAAAAAAATAGCAGAATTATATATATATATATATATATATATATATATAGATGAATAATAAATTAATTGACAACTTTATTTTAATCTTTTTGCATTGCTTTGTATTATTATATTTTTTTTGTTAGGATTCTAAAAAAAAAGATAAAAAAGCAATAAAAAATAATTAAATTGAACAAGTTATATTTTTGTTTTTACAACTTGGATGAAGAGATAATTTTATATTCAATGATAATTAATTAATGAAATAATAATTTATTATTAGATAACTTATTACTTATTATATTTAAATACTAAATAAAAAATATTTAAAATATTTTATAAGGGTATCTTGCAGGGGCCCGGGCCCCTACTTGCCACCCCTTGGTTCCGCCTCTGTTGACATGCAATGTCTTAAATAGATTGTAATTGACCACTCTTTTTAAATTCAAGTACCTTGAATTTTCTAATTAAAGATGCAAAGCTGGCTTAAAGGTCATGATCTTCCTAAGATTGTACACATTGCCATTAGATGTATAAAGTTGAGTTTTACTTATTGTCTCATGAGTGCTTGTAGTATTCCAATTATAAGCATTCTCAGCTAGCAAGTCTATATACTCTATTGCTTCATTAGGTTTTTATCTTTATAGGTTTCATTGCACATCAATTCCATTATTTGTCTATCTTTAGGTGTTAATCCTTCATAAAAATATGAAACCAATTTTCATATTTCAAAACCATGATGAGAGCAAGTATTAAGCAAATCTTGATACCTATCCTAACACTAATAAAATGTTTCTCCTGGCTTTTGAGTGAATGTGGTGATTTATCTTTTGAAAGAGTTTGTTCTATAAGAAAGGAAAAACTTCTTTAAAAACTATGATTGCATTTCATCTCAAGTACGAATGGATCCTGATCTTAAATTTTATAGCCATGTTTTAGTTATATCTTTTTTTAAAAAAAAGAAAAAAACTTTAATGTAATGGTGTTCATACTATAATTTGAGTCATATATCTTTTTTTTTTAAAAAGAAAAAAGCTTTAATCTAATGGTGTTCATACTATAATTTGAGTCATTATAAGTAGTACAAACTTCTTTAAATTCTTTCAAATACAAGTATAGATTTTCTAGATGTAAGCCATGAAAAGAAGGTAAAAGTTGAATAATGTCTGGCTTAAAATTGAAGTGAGATGCATCAGGAAGGAAAACTATACATGAGGATACACTTGTTCTTATAGGATTCATGTGGTCTTTAAGTGTTTTAACTCGATTATTCTTATTATGAAGCGACTAGTTATCTTTTTCTGCTATGTTTTCTAAAAATGATGAGGATTTTCTAGAAAGTCTACTACTTAATATACATGACCAAACTCTCATGTACATGTAGGAAGATAATAAAATGAAAGAAAAAAAAGAAACAAAAGTTAGATAAAAAAAAAGTGAAAAGTGAAAATAAAATAAATATTATAATTTATACAATAATTTACCTCCCTGACAATGGTGCCAAAAACTTGACATGACCAAAAAATTGATATCTTCTCCCAGGTGTAGAAGTGTTGAAGTAATAAATAACCCGGCAAGACCATGATCAAACTATAGGGAGGTTAACTATGATGATAATGATGAGTTAAAAAGGACTATGAGATGTATGATTAATGTGAAGATCAAATAATGATAAAAATAGTTGTTAAGGTTAGAATAAGATCTACTAATGGTATTTCAAATAAGTATAATATAAACTCTTTTTGTTACTCAACTAGAAACCACACACAAAGGAGGTTCCAATCGGATGATTTGTCTTTACTAGCTCATTATAAATTATTTACATGATCATATTAATTATCTTATCTAAGTAACACTAATACTTTTAAATATTATTAGGAATTCATGATGCTAACTTATGTTAACAATAACTCAAGTTTCTTTCATAGCATATGTATCGGTTATACCATACGGTTGACTATGAAAGTACCAAGCATTTGTTATACCAAGTATTATATAACACAAATCTAGATTAACCATTTAACAAGTAAGGTATTAAGAATTAATAAGATGAAAATGATAAGACATGTTAATAGCAAGTTGTTTAGGATATAATTGACATGACTAAAAGATTGATGTCTTCTCCCAAGTGCAGGAGTGTCGAAGTAATAAATAACCCGGCAAGACCGGAGTCGAACCACATGGAGGTTAATTGTACAAATTATAAAAAAAAATTATAAAACAACAATAACAACAACAACAATAGTAATAATAATAATAATAATAATAATAATAAAGAAAAAGAAGGAGAAGAAGAAGAAGAAGATGAGAACTTTGAGATGGAATATTAATGTAACGATTAAACAATGATAATAACAAATGTCAAGGTTAGAGGTTCCACTAATGGTATATCAAACAAGTATAGTATAAACTCTTATTATTGAATTGGAAACCACACACAAAGGAGGTTCCAATCAGATTATATATTGTTAACATGATTACATTAGTCATCTTATTCAATTAATGCTAATACTTGTAAATCTCGTCAAGCATTCATGATTATAACTTATGTTAACAATAAATCAAGTTCCTTTCATAGCTCAGGTGTCGGTTATACCATACATTATGGGCTATGAAAGTGCCAAGCATTTGTTGTACCAAGTGTTATACAACATAAATCAAGATTAGTCATTTAACAAGCAAAGTATTAAAGAGTGAACAAGATAACAAATATAAAACATGTTAGTATCAAACATTAAAGTCCATATTAAGTTTACATTATACTTATTCTTACACCATTAGTGTAACCTTTTCACCTTGACATAATTAACTTAGCTAGACATAATGAAAGAAAGCAAAATAGATAAACAAAATAAGAACATAAAAGTTAACTAAGTAAAGGAAAGGAAATGAAAGGCATAAACTTAATATTAATGAAAACAAAGCATAAAAAATACAAAGAGAGAAAGGAAGAGCATGATCTTGATCTGAACACCAAGATGCCTAAATGCATGGCAAATGCCTCCTTTTATAGGCCAAAATTGGGAACTATTGATTTGATGACTAATTGATAAGTGGGTGACCAACTTTTGACTTGGTGACAATCCTTATCTTCTTTTGTCTGCCCAAAACGTCATTGATAACGTCAAAATTGGAGCCAGTTGCAAACATGAAAGTTGTAGGCAATTGTCTCAGCTTTCTTGTGTAAAAACTTCAGCTCATTTGGACTTCTAGAACTCCAGATATGGCCAAAATACCGAACAGTGCTCGGGCTGGAAGACAGATTCGGGCTTCTTTGTTGTTGCTACTATTTGGACTTGATAATGGCCTTTTTAGATCTTGGGCTCCATATGAAAGTTGTAGGCCTATGTCTTACCTTTCCATCCATATAAATTGGACCTAAATCTGAGATCTGTAGCTCTAGATATGACCCAATTACCGAACAGTGTTCCGGTTTGGATTGCTCCGACATCTCTTTTCTAAGTTTGGCCTGCATTAAAAATAGACATTTACCATAAATTATAGGTATGTTATATTATTAGATACATTATTATAAAACATATTTTAGTTAAGGAGTTATTGATACTTCAAGTGCAAAATGATGATATAAAACCTTGATAAAAATGCACTTTTAAGTACTAATCAATAATCATTGAAGACTATATTGAGTTTATATTATGCTTATCCTAAAATCATTAGTAAAACATTTTCACCTTGATATAATAAACTTAGCTAAACATAATAAAAAAGAGAAATATAAATAAACAAAAGAGAACATGGTTATATAAGTATAGTGAAGGAAATGAAAGGCATAAACAAGATATTAATAAAATCAAAACTTAAGAATTACAAAAATATATATAAAAAATAAAAGAGAGCAAGAACATGATCTTGATCTGAAAACTAAAATGCCTAAATACATGGCAAATGCCTCCTTATATAGGCTAAAATTTAAAACTTTTTATTTGATGATTAATTGTTGAGTGAGTAGTTACCTCTTGACTTTGTGACAATCATTATTTTCTTATCTGATAAAAATGTAATTGCTAATATCAAAATTTAAACAGAAAATCTTCATGAAAGTTTTGGAAAATTATCTCAACTTTTCAACAAAAAAAGGGGTGCATTTGGACTTCTAGAACTTGAGATATGGGTTGAACACTGAACAATGTCTGAACTATATGACAAATTCAGACTTCTATTTTGATGCTAAGATTTGAACTTCCAAATTGCTGAATTCAGTCTTAGACTCTTATAAATGTTTTAGGCCTATATCTTAAGTTTCTAGTCATATAAACCAAACTAAAATTTAAGATTTACAGCTCTAAATATGACTGAACAATGTTCTAATTTGGATTGAACCAAACAATGTTCTAATTTGGATTGAAGCAACATCTCTTTTCTAAACTTAGCCTTTTCTTTATCCTTTCACTTGCAATAGTTAATCATATGAATCAATCCTTTGATTTATGTGATAGACTTATATTTAAAATGAATATTTATCATAAATTAAAGGTATATTATATTATCAGACTTCTTATTATAAAACATACTTTAGTTAAGGAGTTATTGATACTTCAAGTGCAAAATAATGATATAAAACCTTGATAAAAATATATTTTTAGGTACTAATCAACTATTTCGATACATACTCTCACATGTATCAAGAATAATTTTTATATAGATATTAATAACCACCATAACAATTAACAAGTTTGAAATATATTAAATGAATGTAAAAATAATTTTTCTAAATGGGACATCCTTAATAAAATGGTCTATATAAAACAAATCATATGGGTTTGTTGTTTGAGGGAAGGAAAAAAAAGTTTATATGCTTATCAAGTTATTATACGGTTTGAACAAGTTCCTAAATAATGACATAAAAAATATCTCTTTGAAATATTATAAAAATATAAAATAATTAAAAAAAAACTACTATTTAAAAAAGGTGAACAATAAAAATTAAAAGATTAGAGAGAAATAATGTTAAGTAAAATTCAAATAAAAATATTGATAAAAAAATACATAAAAAAAGAATGTAGTTATTACTTTTTTTTGTTAAAGTATAATTAGAAAAAGAAAGTCGTGTCACTAGTTGGCCAACCTGATGTACATGTCCTTTAGAAAAAGCTCAGGTGCACCTAATTTCGGAAGCTCAGGAGTAAACCTAGATATATATATATATTTTAATAGTTCATAAAAGTAAACAAGTTCTTTTTTTATAAAGTAGGTGAAAACTTACCTTGCTTTTTAAAATTCAATCACTATTATGGTGACTTGAAAATTAAAAGAAGGAATGTTTCACCTAAAAATCCATTTTCCATCTAAGTTCCTTTAAAAAATACAATGAAAACTACCATATATCATTTTTAAA
This sequence comes from Populus euphratica, assembly GCF_000495115.2. Lineage (NCBI taxonomy): Eukaryota > Viridiplantae > Streptophyta > Magnoliopsida > Malpighiales > Salicaceae > Populus > Populus euphratica. The sequence continues at coordinate 99,404 of NW_011500393.1, forward strand.
AAACCCTAAAATCACTTAAAAATAAAAAATAAAATAAAAAAGAATCTAAGTAAACTTATAGGAAAAAAACCTACCATCATCAAAATTTTCTCATCGAATGAAATCTTTTAACATGAAAAATATTAATTATTTTTTGTTGTTAGAATATAGTTAGTTGAAAACTTTCTTTTTTATCTATTGTTTTCTAAATACTTTTTCTCTTTTTTGATGTTTAAGGGCTGAAAAATAAATCAAATAAATTTAATTTAATATCAAAATAAAAAATCTAAAATTTTTGAGATTGACAACACATTTTTTCAATTTTTTAATTGTAGTTCTCTCACTTTTAATTTCATCTTTTTACTACAACTTAAAAATATATCTTATAAAATTAGGCTACAAAAAAATTAAATTAAAAGGAAAGAAAAAGTTCACGAATGAAATTAAAATAAAAGATAAAAAAGAAATAACAAAGATTTTTTTCACAACGAAGGAGCTACGAAAAACCCTACTTATTTTTATATATTTGTTAATGTTAATATCAATTGTCATCTCATGTGAAGTCATGTTGGATTCCAAGATTTTATTCTTGTTATTATTATTATTCATCTATATATATATCTATCTATCAATCTCGTTTTTTTCTATGCTCATAGGTAGAGAACGACGCATGCCACCGAGAATATATTCGACAAGAATTCCATTTCAAGGAAGGGATATTCTATTCGTCCGAAACATCATCATCATTATTATTATTATTTTATTTCAAAGATTAAACCATTAAAATAACTTGTAATTAATTAACCACTGCACTTCAATTAACTAGTCTGTGGGGCACTTTTCCATCGCACATCTAGAAAAGAGTTACCGTTTCATGCATCTCCGCTTGAATATTAATATTAATATGGCCTATGCATTAATTGCTCGTACTTCTCTTCAAGTTCCATGGGATTTGCCTAACCTAATCTTTTTCTCGGATGCAGACTTTGTATTATTATTGGATTTCGGATGTGTGTCTCGTAAGACTTCTTCATTAAAAAACAAAAGAAAGAAAACTTGGAATTACAATAGCTAAACACATGCTTGTATATAGATAAGTGGAATAATTGTATTATTAGTACACCAACTTTACACTTTTCATCCATCAAGTATATGAACTTTAAATTTTTTTTATTTGAACATTGAATTTTTCAAGAGATTTCAATCAAGTATTTTTGGTTACCTTATGTCAATTTTTGAGGTTATTGATGATTATGTGTTATTTGTTCTTAAACCCTTATTATGAACATTAATTTTTTTTCATTTTCATTCACCAATGTTTTTAATTGCGCTCCAATCAAGTACTTTAATTAATTATTAATTTAATAATGTGGGTTTTCTTACTAAAAGGACGTCCCTCTACAATGAGATTACTTTTGATAAATGAAATAATATTAAATTAAAATAAATGGTTCTAAGAAAATTAAAATAAATGTTTTTTAAATTAATGGTGGTAAGCCATATATTATGACATGGAAACCATGTTAAAAAAAAAAAATTGAATAAAGGAACCTAGTCAATTTAAAAAGAGTAGAGGTTTCATGTTAAATAATAAATTATATTTTGATTGTATTAATAATTTATTTTTATTTTTAATTAATTTTAAAATATTTTTAATTAGTCTTTATGTAAATGATTTACTATCGATGAAATGAGTTTAGGCCTTGAATAGTTTTTTTTAATTTAAAATCTTGTACTTGAGGGTACTTTTTTTTACTAAAAGAAATCACATTAGAAATTAAATGAAGAAAGCATTTACTTGTTTGGCACACTAAAAAGTTGGTGTATCAAAATGAGAATTATTAAAGTTCATTTACTTGATTGTAATAAAATAAAAGTAGGAGTATCAAGATTTAAAGAAAAATAACACTTCGTTAAAGATGTGCTTGTTTTTGAGAATAATAAAGAAATTGACAGGGAGGGGGGTATAAGTACTGGTCAATTGAAAATTCTAAAGAAATCAGTGTATTCAAATTAAAAGAATAAAATTTGTGTATTTAATTGAGAAAAGTTATAATGTCATAATAGTAATTAATGCAGTTCTTTCATACAAAAATGTCCAAGTTTTTTGCTGGCGTTAGAAGAACGTGAATGGGCATTCCAAATGATCTGCTGGGTGTAACCTGAGAGTGATTGTTTATATATTTATACACACCCAGGCCCTGATTAACACAGAGGAAAGGGTCAAATGAATTGTGATAAATTTCTGATTGACCACAGCCTGAATTAGTAATACATGAGAAGCTGACTTCAGATATTAAGGATTCATTCTAAATAAAGGCAACACGTACACCTCTGATCTTCACATATGAAATTATAAGATCGATCAAGATTTTATTAATTCATGACTAATATGCTAATATTCTCCCGGCAAGATAAACAATGCATACATGATGACCCCTTCGTACTGCTTGTCTTCCGAGCTGATTCATTCAAGCTTGAAACGTTCTTGAACGGAAGAGATGTAGCTAGTAGCCATGGTATCTATTCTTACATCACCACCAACCCCAAAGAACTCGTCAAATTGGCTTAACTTGTCTTGGCGGTTGTCTGATGCCGGCACTATAAATGAGACCACCTGCTTTTGCGGGGCAATCGTATAGTCATGGTGGACAACGTAACCCACTGAAGCAATTGCTGGGGAAGTCTGGCTTGGCTTAACCTTGCTGCTGTACTGTACATTCGAGGAAGGCTTCGAAGATGATCGATAGAAACGCATCAACTTGCCCTTCACGAACCCTTTGCGCTTGCGGTTGGACTCCATGTTACTTGAATTTCAGCTTAAGCTAGCAGTAAATCCAAATTTTCTGATTATTTCAGTGGGAAGATAGGGTGTATATATAATAGTGACTAGGCTACTTTCTTCTTGTGTTGGAGGATCTGTAAAGGTCCGGAATGTGCATGGTCCCTCGGGTAATTATCTTGAAAGCATAATCTCCTTTAAATCTAGAACTCATAGGGTACAAATTATGGGTAAGATATATTCCAATTATTAGTTAAACTGCTTTCCAAGATATGGAGAATTCATTAGTCTTTATGCTCTCCAGAAGCTAAAAATCACGTAATTTTTAATTACCACTGCCGAAAGCATGGAGTTCTATCATGTATTTTCTAGGGGTTGGGAATTCCTACCCTACACACAAGTTAAGGGAATTGTCTCCGGGAGACTAATTGCCCTTATCAATTAGGCAGCATATATAGTGGATCATCACATTAGGTAGAATAATCTGCATGTTTTCTTGGTGAAACAAGAATAATGCTTTACTTTAGTGAGGTTTAGGTGTACTTCAGCTTTTGGCCCAAGGTGGTGCACCATCAATCGCAAGAAGCACTTTCGGAGGGGTTCCCTTGATGGGATAAAGCTCAGCAGAATCAAATCCTAGCTAACAATTCCATAATTGTCTTTTCAAGAAAATAAGATAAAAGGAAAATCTTTTCATTTTTCAAAAATAATTTCTTCTGCATCTTCATGACCAACTTGTACGTATAAAGTGGCTTTGAAGTTTTAAATGGATAAGATCATTGCACCTATATATTGAGTCGATTATGTTTCTCATTTTGTTTATTCACAAGGCATATTCGGACAGCATGAGTATGCAAGGGTTCATTTTCCGTATCTTAATTTCATTGTCTTATATACATGTACATCAGAAATTCCAAATTGCTGTACCGTTAGAATAAAATTAAACTATTCTCTACGAGTGAGGTAGATAAGAACGGTGTCTTTTTCAGCACTTTCCCTCTGATTTGGATTACATATTACGTATTGTACGAAAACCAATTGCGGATAGAATGACGAAATAAATTTCAAAATTAGCAATAGATACAAGCATGTTCTGAACAAACTAACAAGTTTTATGCAAGAAGTTTTCCCTTGTCTGCTTGTCTGCAGCTCTACTCTTTGCCTTTTGGCAGTCTTCCATCTTAATCAAACGCTGCTGCTTACAGAAACAACAGAGAACTGATGCCGATAGCCATATTGCAAAAACTTGCATGCACCCTGGAACTCAAGTAATGAAAAGTAATACTCGCTGCATGTTGAGATAAGTTCCATCCCGCATTTAAAATTATCGGACGCTCAAACATTTTTCATTTTAACCCAATAAAAGGTAAATGGGTGCACAGTTCGTCTGTTATAATCAATGGCAATGCGTTCGTTCTGTATATTTAAAAGGAAACTTATCGTAAATGGAACTTGATGAGTGTGTACAACCTATTTAAAATATAATCATATATTAAAAAAAAAAGAAAGTGAGGAATTAAGCTGACTTGAATAGCGTATAGTCTGCAGTCCTGTACGCAAGTTGGCTTGGTTTGCTTTACTGGGACATGTGCTGCTACTAGAGACAAGGATAAAGTTTCAGTATCGTTTTTGAACAGTCACCAAGGATAAGATAATCCACCAAATTGTCAAGTCCCTCGTTCACCACTATCACAAGTGGAACCTTTTGAATTTTACATATGCATGAAAATGCCGCCTAGATAGATAATTAACTACCAAGTCTATCAATCATAAATATTCAACTATTTTAATTAAAGATTTATTAATTAATCTTTACTTAATAATATTCGAAGAAATGCTGATAAAAAAAGCCCAAATTAATTCTTGTTCCTCATTGTTTCTGGAATTCTCTGTATTGGTTTTAAAAATTATACACGTAATAAAAATTATAAAACAAAATTATTTAAGAGTATTTAAAATCTCATTAGATAAATCTAAAATTATTTAGAAATTTATTAAATATTTGATGTTTTTGTTTTGAATAATTTCTTAAAGGCTAGATTGTCTAAATTTATTAAATATTTGATTTTTTTGTTTTGAATAATTTTTTAAAGGCTAGATTGTCGCAAACCATAAATTGTCTAATTGTTCTGCTTCCAATGGTAATTCACGCAGATCACTCATGAAAAATATCCTAAATCCTTATCTAGAAGAAATGGATTGCAATGCCTAGAGTATTAGTTCTAATATTGTGTTTATGTAATTTTTTTGTCTAATAGACAACTCCTATAAATTAATAAAATATCAATTTTTCCTTAAACAATATTCATATATTAATTCAAGATAATTTTATAAATTAAATCAATCAAGTTTTTACTTAATTTTTCTCAATCTAAAAATATAATCTATGTATTAATTATAATCTACTCCTTAATTTCTAAAATATATTTTAATTAAGTTATACTTAATTAAATCATTCCAGTTTAATTTTTTATTAATGGTTCTTACTGTGTGTGACCCATTAGGTTCCACTATGTTGGCCTAAATATAAATTGTAATTATAATTATAATTAAATAAATTAAATAAATTAAAAATTTTAATTTATTATTTATTCAAAAATTGATTAATTTATATATGAAGATTAGGTGCATCGTCTAGTAACGTTTCATGATCCCCGAAATATTAGAAAAATTATTAGTGGTTTAACTTAATATTTGAGTGACTGGTTTCTTAGTTTAATTAATATCATTTCATTAATAATATTTCGATTTAACATTAAAGCATGAAGTATGTCTGCCATGTTAAATCATGTTTGCTCTCTATAGAAAAGTCATTGATCATTTGAATAAGATTTAAAATATTTTCAAATCACATTCCACTTAGGCCAATAATTTCTCATTTAATACTATTCAGAATAGTTGGAAGATTTTACCTAATTCACCTAAGGTAACGAATATTTTCTTGATCATTCAAATATCTTCATATAGTTCATATTATACCCGATATCTACCATTTCATTACCTCAATTAAGATAATATGTAACAAGATCAAAACATAATATTTTCTATATAATATCACTTAGTGATCTCAAGTTTAAGGATCATTTACACAACTATCACATAAGTCTTTTCATAGACATATGTGATATCTCTATATAAAATTCTCATGCAAGTTAGTTCAGTATACATGTTTTACGACAATCACCTATATATTAATTTTAGGTATTACTTATACCTCATCTTGTTAAAATAGATGCTTCCTTTTATAAAGAAAAAAACATAATATATATCAGTCTTTATGACTCTAATAAATATCTAATATTTAAGAGAGCATCGACCAAGAATATTTTAGAAATAATGCTTTGATGTAACAAGAATCTTATAATCATAACAACTTTATAATTTCATTTGTAAAGCATTTTTATCTCATGGACTTTATCTTTACCCTAGATTTATTAATCTAATATTATATGAATATTAAAAATAAATTAAACTTTTATTAATAATAAATATGTATTTACATGAATATAATAATGTGATATATAAATAACTAATTGGATATAAAGCATATTAAACTACCTCTTAAAAACTAAGAAAGAGATTTGATATGTAACTAAACAACCTCTAGATTAGCAAATGCAATGTTGAATTAGACTTGTCATCGCTATTCAAAAGAAATATTCATTATTATAAATAGGTTTATTAGTTATTTCTCTTAACTTATTCAATCTTTGACTATCAAAAAAGAAATATAGTGCATCATAATTTTAGCTTTGCCTACGAGCAAACCTTTTCAAATTTGAGTGGAACCTTTTCAAATTTGAGTGGAATTGTTTGTTAGAGTCACCAATATTCTTTTGGCCTATAATTACAAGGTGACAAGTTGATGGATTCATATGACGTTTAAGTAAGCATAAATCACTAAAAAATAAATGATTTAATTGATATGTGATTTGTTTATGTACCTTTTGCTATATCACTTTTATTTTTATACTCTTTTTATTCAAAAGAAACTGTTGATTTTTTCTCTATTAAGTCATGTATTTTATTTTTTAATCTCTCATAAGATTGGTTTTCTTTTTTCTTTCATCATTTAATACCAAGTTCTTAGAAAAACTATATCAATCTATATAGAAGCACAAAGTCCCTTGTTGGGTAAAGGCCATCTATTATGGCCAAATCATATAATGTAATGGTTTACATTCTATATTTAAATACAGAGTGTTATTGGACTTTGAACAAGATAGAAAGAGTGACTAAAAATCCCATATTAGACTTTAGAGTAATTCTAGATAGTCACATTAAAACTCTTTTGACATTTTCTTTGTTAAACAAAATGATGTGATAATCTTCCATCTTATGTAATCAACATGGCAACACTAGGACATAATGGAATGGTTTTCTTCAAGGTGTTCAGATTCAAGTGATCGCTTTTAGGGTGTTTGGAAGTATAATAACAGTTGTTTTTCGCTTAGAAATAATATTTTTATTTTAAAAAAATTATTTTTAATATCAGCATATCAAAATAATCCAAAAACATAGAAAAAATAATTTTAAACAAAAACAATTCAAAATTGTACAACCATATTTAAAACACAATACTAAAAAAAGTTTAAAGAAAAAGTATTTTCATTTCAATATCTAGAGCTAAGTGGAATTTTTTTTTTGAGGTACTTTTTTGAAATATACCAAGGTGCTTACTCTGACTTTTTTGAAATATACCAAGGTGCTTACTCCCCTATATCTTATTTGTAATGTTAAATGTGGATTAATTAACATGGGGCAAATAGTCTATGTAGTTCTTATAGTTGTTTATGAGTATAGATTTTATTGGAACAAAGCTTAAGTATGTCATTTTAGTAATCTTTAGGAAAGAGGGTGTTTAGGTTCTTGATTGGTCTTATGTGAAGAAGTTTTTGGGATTCTAAAAGAGAGATTAGAGATTGAATTATACAAAAGATGATAGATCAAGAGTAACTTGAAAAACTTAGATGACGCTTTTAAAAGTCCTATTACTAGAAAATTGATGAATACAAGCTTAAAGCATGTTTAGTTTTAAATTCAATTGATTGGTTAAAACAATTGACATATATAATAAATACATTTTAAAATATAATCGATAGTTTTGAATGAACAATATCTCTTGCTAAATTATTAAATGGTCAATTCAATTGACCAATTTTAGTATTCATATGATAGAAAGATATTTATTTATTTGATAAATAAAAGAATATAGGAGCATTGTTTAAGCAAAATTAAGCATATATTTGAAAAGAAAGTAGAAATTAATCATGAACAATAAATCGACTAAATTAGAAGAATTTTGATCTACTAGCAATCGACGATGACGTGATGAAAAGTTACATCAAAGATATGATATTCACAAAAAAAATCTTTAATGAAATAACTAATTAGAGTAATAAGTTAACTTAGAATTCATATGAAAGTCAATAAAGAAAAAGCTTAGTTTGTATTAGGATTTAATATTGATTAGGGAATTTTTAGCATGTATATTTTTCACTATTCATGCTTGATTTTAAAATATTTGGATGTATTGCACAAGATAATTAGAATTTTGGATTCTTTTTTGAACTATTAGCCTCGTGGAAAATTAATGTATTTTCAGATACTAGGTTACTGAGTAGGTAGAATCTAGAAGTAAAACTGAACATGGATTTATTGTGTGCTGCAAATAAAGTTATACAACTCAATTACAGATTTTTATCACTGTCGGTTATACCATACAGTATGGGCTATGAAAGTGTCTTGATTTGTTGTTAACCTAAGTTATAATCATGAATGATTGACGAGATTTACAAGTAATAGCATTAATCGAATAAGATGACTAATGTAATCATGTTAACAATCTATAATCTGATTAGAACCTCCTTTGTATGTAGTTTTCAATTGAATAATAAGAGTTTATACTATACTTGTTTGACATACCATTAGTGGAACCTCTAACCTTGACATTTGTTATTATCACTGTTTAATCCTTACATTAGTATTGTTGTCATTGTTGTTTATAATTTGTACAATTCTACTAGTATTGTTGTTATTGTTGTTTATAATTTGTTTGTTATTGTTTATAATTTATATAATTAACCTTC
>NW_011500393.1:114321-129821 GCF_000495115.2 Populus euphratica
TTGTTGTATTTTTGTTATTTTTAATTTTTACAATTAACCTCCCTGTGGTTCGACCCCGGTCTTTCCGGGTTATTTATTACTTCGACACTCCTGCACTTGGGAGAAGACATCAATCTTTTAGTCGTGTCATAGGCCTATATCTTACTTTTCCATCCATATAAAGTAGACCTAAATCTGAGATCTATAGCTCCAAATATGACCCAATTATCGAACAGTGTTCCAGTTTGGATTGCACCGGCATCTATTTTCTAAGTTTGGTCATTTCTTTGTCCTTTCAATTTCAGTTCTTAAAGTCATCAATTAATCCTTTCATTTATGTTATAAGCCTACATTTAAAATGAACATTTACCACAAATTAGAGGTATCTTATATTATTAGATACATTATTATAAAACATGTTTTAGTTAAGGAGTTATTGATACTTCGAGTGCAAAATGATAATATAAAACCTTGATAAAAATACACTTTTAAGTACTAATCAATGTAAAACTTATGTAAGTTAGACTATTATGTTTTTAGTTATTTTCTTAATAAATCTTTTGACTAGTACTTAAAAAAAAAAACTTGTTACATATTATCACTAAGAAATTTTAACTATTTTGAAATCAACCCCTTTAATCATAAAGCCTTTGATCAGATGTTGATAATTTTTTTTTCTTGTATTTATTCCAAACTATTTTTGAAAAACCCATTAAAATACCTATTTTCTACTTATCTTTTTATACACTTTTTCAATAACAATTTTTTTTTTCTAAATATCATATATAGGCCCAGTTAGATACTGAAATTTACATTATTATACGATGTTTCTTTAACTTTTTTTTTTATTATTGAGAAATCATATTTATTACAATAAAATTATCATATCATGAATAAAACTTTCTTGATCTTATGCATATGAGTTGACCAAGTTTTGTCAAAAAATGCTTTGTAAATTTTTTTATTATAACATAATGATATAGTTATCAAAAAATTCATATTTTTTTTATTTCTTGACATGCATTCTCGCTACCTAATATTATTTTTAAGAAAAAAAAACTTCACAATAAGTACACAAATAATATTTAATGTGCATCATCTTATGATAAAATATTTTATAATGATATGTTTTTATACCCTCGTAGGTTCATAGGAAAGAAAACTCTTCACCAAATAAAATCTAATAAATAAAGAAGGTTTTTATTTTCAACAAATCTTCACAATGCTTTCATTTCAATCCTAAAATTTAAGAGTCTACAAATTGAGAAAAAAATTAAGTCATTTTTTTTAATAGATATTTTTAATTAAAATATGTTCCATAATTTTTAAATAATTAAAAAATATGGGACTAAGGTAAGAGATTGATAAATAAAAATAATAATAGTAGTAGTAGATTTATTATTAGAAGAAAGAAAAAAAGAAAAAAGGTTAAGAGTTTTTGAGTACTGTAAGGCCAACTTGAAGCCCAATTATCCAGACCATAACATAATCAGTTATTAGGCCTGAAACCAGGCCCTAGCCCAATACAACCCGTCCAGCTCCTATCCAACTGCTTGCTCGAGGTCTTTCTCTCTCTCTCTCTCTCTCTCTCTCGTCTTCTCTAAGCACACCTCCTCGACAAGAAACCCAGCAAAACCCTCGCATCAGCTATTGATAAACCCTCTTTCTTCGAATTACGAAATTTAGAAGCAAAAGCATAATGGGTTTGACAAACTTCATTATAACTGTAGCTGGTGTAAGTGCTGTGATTCTTTTACTAAGGAGCGATGTGAAGCAATCTGCTACTATCTTTAGACGCAACGTCAAGCATATCCGCCACTGGCTCGAAGAAGAAACCGCCGCCGCTTCCAAGTAACCTCTCACCTTCCCCTCCCTCTCTCTTTATGACTAAAAGTGATTATGATGTTTCTACTATCTGTAATAAAGTGTGATGATAATCATTATTAATTTTTATCGAATTGAATGATTTCTGATTGTGATGGGCTTATTTAGTTCTTTTTTATCATAATAAATTTTTTAGATTCTTCGTATTGTTAATGTTTAGATTGGATGTTGTTCTGCTGCAAATTTGATGAACTGAAACAAATTATATTCATTTTTTTGTTCTAAGAACTTGAATATACTTTTGGGATTATTGTGTGATTGTTCTTGTTAGTGTTTAATTTTCAAGATATAGAATGGGTTTTCTTGACAAAAATGTCTGTCTAGTTTTGGGGTTTTATAACTTGGAACAAGTTTTGGATAGCAGATTAGCTGACGCTTACGGGTTCGAAGCAGGGTTTGGCTATCAACTGCAATAAGCCTTGTCAGGTCTATTCCTTAACTCTTGGCTTTCATTTGTCGAAGGCTTGGAATTTGGCATAAATTATGGAATTATACCAGATTCTAATGATCCCAGTTGCAGTGCAGATGCATTGCCATTTTAGCCTCTTTTGATAGATCAATTTTGTCTTTGAATCTCAACTAGATTGTTTCGCCAGAAAGGAGTTTAAAACATTGATATGAATTCATGATCAAAAGCAAAACCCATTTATAGGATTTGTTTATAAGAAATCTGGACAACTACAAAATTGTAGTATCAAATCAGGTGTTGTTGTTATTGTTTAATGAAGAAAATCTTGCTTTGCTATTATCCACCTGTTTACTCTTTATGTGCTTATTGCTTGGCTTATGTATACCATGTTGATAGGAGTCTTTTCCTCCATGTTTTAGTACGCAAGAGTAGGCTGTTGATGTATCTTATTTCAGGGCTTCAAAAGAGGCATCACCTAAGGAACTGAAATCGAAGGTACCTCGAAAGGACATCCCCAAGGAGGACTAGCACTATTGCCTTACATCGAGTATAGTGTTGCTAATTTTTCCTTTTAATTCCATGAATATGATGGTTTGGTTAAAGTCAAGAATTGATGTTCAAAGACTCCAAACTTGATTTTGTTTTATCCTTCTGGTTAGTATGTTGATATGTATCTACCAAACTGATGATATTGGTAATGGAAGTTCTGTTTTTGTTCGGCTTCACCATTTATTTGATGACTTCCAAAACTCCCATTAGATTTTGACAATTCTGTTTACCAGAGGATCATCAGTTTATTTCTTCTGTTGATTTATTTTCAGTGTACTAGGGAGAGGCATTAACCCTGAGGCCTCTTACAAGGGAAGGGGATGCTTGTATCATTGAACGTGCTCATTAGGCATTGGCTATTACTGCCTCACATACAACCAAAACTAATTCAGTTTTTTATTTGTGCTCGTGGCATATGGATTGAAAAGGGAGTATAGAGTGCCTTGACATGAAAAGCTTTTTCCTTCACCCTGCATTGCTCCATGCATGTGGCCTGTTCTATGCCATAACTTTCCTCTTATTTGTTCCAAGATATGACGTCGATATATAGTTGGTCAATCGCAGCTGTGTTTTATAAAGACTATGCCATAACTTGTTTTTTGGGGCTTGTCTTCTGATTTGGACATCCATAGCTCAGTTGCGTAAGTGCTTACCATGTAATGATCAGAACCTAGCCCCAGTCAACACTTGAAATCTATTCAAATAAGCTGTTTGAAATATGGAGGTTCACTCCAAAATATTCTATAAAATTGCCAGAAAGTCCACCTGCTGTGTTCATGGTTGAAGGAAAACGACGACTTTAATGGTAGCAAGATAAATAGAATCTTGTTGCCAGAAAGTCCATCTGCAGTATTGGAGGGGTGGATGAGGACCCATTTTGGAGGAAGCATCACCGAATGGACTTGCAGGAAACATTCCATTGTAGTCAATGTTGGTTTCTTTAGAATCTAAACAAGAAACTTATCCTCCTGGCAGAATTGGATGGATCAAAATGGAATGCAACAAGATGCACAAATCATGTAGAGAGCATAATTTAAGTTGACGAATTGACCGCAGCAGCTCCTTTGATTTTATAATGTCGAGACAACAAAATCATCAAGTAAAAAGTATTCACAATCATCTAGAAGGCCGGAACTAAGGTTAAAAAATTAAAGAAAGGAATGCGTGAAGAATATGCAGATTGGAAAGAGAGTAGATGAACAGAGCAAGCAGTCAAGTCAGGTGGACTGGCATCTTTTATTCTGTTTTTGGAGTCAGAAAAATCAAAATTATTTGGCGGTTGGGAATTATAATTAGATGAATTTTGATGACTTGTGTGGCTTTCAGCCAAACCCCTTGCATTATGAATTACTGTACACGCCTACCATCAGAGAAAAACAATGAGACACACGTGCTTATGTATCTTTCTTTCTTTAATCAAGGGTTTTTCTTTCGAGTTTCCTAAGGTCATATAGCTATAACAACAGCGTTTATCCATTAAAAAACACCTGTACGTGATTAATTGCATGGGGGTGCCCTTAGTTTACACCCAAATATATATATATATATATATATATATAAGGATATATAGAGATCTTTATTGTTATTAATGGATAGAAAAGGATGGCTAAAAATCTCATTTTGTTTTAATATTACTCTGATTTAATTAAAGGTTATTAATTTTGACCTTTCAAATAAATATTCATGGTTAAAATCCCTACAGCTCTTGTAACTTCATCTTCCACAAATTAACTTGTTAATAACGTATATATGCCCAAAGGAAACATGTCAGAATAGCCCTAGAAACAATAATAATTGATGTGCATATTTAGAAATTGAAACAATATGATGGTATAAGAAATTCCCATGTCTCTCTTTCACAAGAAAAGGAGAAAAAGAAGAAGGGAAAGAGAGCTTCACTTTATTATAATGCATGTGAATGTATAGTTGTGTTAGCTATAATATAAAACAAAACTATATAAATAAAGCATTTTCTTTTAAAACAACAATATTACGTTTAATTATGCAGTGAAAATCAATAATATTAAATATCATATATTTTTTAAAACTTGTTTTGATTTAATTTTTTTTATTTTCATATTTAGTATTATTTATTTTTATTATTTCATTTTAAGCAAATTTAGAATTTGCATAGCCAATTAAAAGTTTTGATGTTGATATTGTATTAAATTTATAATAGTCAATCTTATAGTTTTAAATTATTGGTGAATTTTTAATACACACACACAAACACAAATGAAATAATATATTGGTGATTTTATAATAACACACAAAAACACTAATGAACTTTGAAAGATTGAGTTTCTGTTTGTTAATTTGATGAAGGTTAAATTGTTTTAAATGCAGAGATAACAAATGGTAGGTCATCTACTGCCTAGAGCCAAAAATGGCTATGCTCCACGTACGAGTCAGTAAAAACTGGGATTATGAATTTATATGTTGTTATAGGTGGACTTTTTATCTTATTACTTTGAAGATAAGATGTATTTTGACTGTTTTCATGACATTAAGAATTAATTATTTTTTTCAAATGATTTTAATATTTCACTCTCATACCCATTTGATATATTGAAGAGAAAATTTGTTTTAAGTAATGATCACACCAAGTTTTAAATCTAAAAAGTCAAGGAATTGAATAAATCTTATTAACCACTGGAAAAATATTCGAGAGATTATTAAGGAATCTCCATGTAAATTTAAGTATAACATGAACACGTAAGACTGATTTGGTACACATTCTCTAGTATTGGATTCATTATACCAAAGAAAAAATAAAAATCATTCTAAAATATCCTGACAAGTTAAGATCACGCTAACCAAATAACATTATATGAGGAAACAGCTGGTCACTTTTCTTTCTACACTTTGCTATTTGCTTATTATTACAAAAAAAATCTTTTTTTTATTGATTTTGGTTCATCATGAGGAGTATAGTATGATCACTTAACAGGTCTGTCTTTGAAAAGTTAGGTTGGGTCAATGTGACCTCAAAAAAACCTATTGGAAATGAATAGTGACGGATCTATTTTAGACATAACATAAAAAATGAGTTCAAAGCTTTATTTGTTATTCACCATCCTCCCGATTCTATAACACCTAGGTCCCAAATAATTGTCTTAGGTTTAATGATCCTATTTGTTTTAATCAAATATGCACACACTAATTTATACCAATTTTAGTGGAGCACAATAAATATTTTTATTATTAAAGACAGGAATAATACAATTTATCTAATATGAAATGTTTTAGGGTGATGTTTATCTTTTCTTTAATATGATCAATTTCTTATTTAAAATTTTAAAGACTACTTAAAATTTCTAATTATTTTAAAATTAGATGTTTATTTTTTTTTTTTACTCTTAGATGTATTTTACTAGAGAATAACCCATTATACAAAGTCAGGAGAAAATGCATTTTTTGATAAATTTTTATTGGAAAAATTGTAAATAGAGATTTACCCCACGTTCAAAAAAAGAATTAGGGAGCAAAACATTAATCAGATAAAGATAAAGGAACTAAAACAAATAAAGAGAGAGAGTTTAATTTCATTTCTCAAATAAATTGTGAATTTAAAATATAAGAGAAAATCAGGAGGTTATGAGATAAAATAAAGAAGATAAGGATTTGGATCAGGAGATGAGATAAAATAAAGAAGATAAGGATTTGAACTCTTTATAGGCAATATTATTAATTTTTATTATTCCAAAACTTACAATTGACTAAATATTAAATTTTTTTTATAAAATGAATGATTTTTCACGTGGTTTAAGACACAATTAAGAACTATTTAATTATTTTTATCTCTCGAGATACTTAATTTTATTATACATTTCTCATTAATTATGATAGAGATATAATTCATGCACTAGGTTTATCAATTAAGAGGAAATGTTAGTATTGCTTTGAATT
Source organism: Populus euphratica (assembly GCF_000495115.2). Taxonomy (NCBI): domain Eukaryota; kingdom Viridiplantae; phylum Streptophyta; class Magnoliopsida; order Malpighiales; family Salicaceae; genus Populus; species Populus euphratica. The sequence continues at coordinate 121,052 of NW_011500393.1, forward strand.
TATTAAGTTCGGGTAATGAAAAAAAAAGTATTTCATTAATGGGCATGTATTTTATACTGAAGAGCATGTTCAAAGTACAAAAAAAGCATATAACAATGAAATTTATATTAAGGGAATGATTTATAATGAGTTTAAAGTTGACTACTATAGAAAGTTAAAACAGACCATTGTGTTGCAATATCATAATAAGCAGAAAAATATCTTTTAATTTAAATATTATTAGTTTAAGATTTGGATATGTATCTCTCTCTCTTTTTTTTCTAGTTTAAGATTTAATTTGTTTTTGGTGCTATCCCATAGGATGATATGTCATTTATTTTTGCTTTATTGAATTTATTTTACTTTAAAAAGAGTGCAATTGTATTTTTTTTTATTGATTTTTTTACTATCAATTTTATGGTTAATTACAATATTAGAGTTTTCCAATTGTATATAATTTATATTCTTTATGTTACTAATTATTTTTTTAGTAAAATTATGTGATAAAATTATCTATACATCTTTAAAGGTTACGACATATCGAGGTTGGGTGTTTTTATCTTTGCTGCACTCTATGTGCAAATAAGATATTTGAATATTTTAAAAAGTTTTAAAATTATTTTTATTAAGAAATTATATAAATATTTATATTTTGAAGTCTTACCAATAATTTAAAATTTTAAATTGAATTAATAATTTTGATTTTAGTACTGTCATGTAGAATGATATATCATTTCCTATGGTTTTATTGAATTTCTGTTATTTTGAAAGGATTGCAAGTGTTCTGATAAGAGTTCGTTGGTTCAATTCCCTATTCAATCAATAAAACCCTGTCAATCTTCTTATTCTCAGGGAAAGCGCCAAATGTATGGAAGATTAAAATTTTAAAATATTTTTTTTAGTTTGTGTCAATCTACTCAACACGTGGATAATTGCCTACTTAGCTACAAAATGAAATAGTCTTAATGAAAATCTATGAAGATATACAATGTACAAAAATTGAAGCTAGCTATAGAGAAGAAAGACTCACAGAATTATACATATGTGTGTGTTGAATGCCACTTAGGATACATGTGGACCGTATTCAAATTCAAAGTTATACTAAAATTGCTAAATTGTACTCATCTGCAGAAAGATTGTTAAAAGGAAAAAAAAGAAGATAATATGCACAATATGATGGGAAATTAAGAGACTTATTGAATGTGTGTACTTTACTTTTGTTATATAGTAATTAATTATTTTATATATATATATATATATATATATAAAAGACATGTAATAATTTTATATCAAATTAATAAACGAAAGAAAAATGGTGAATCCCCCAGCACTGAGACAATGATAGACGGAGTAATTTGTTGTAATTGGACAAGCACAAGTTAATTTTTCTTTACATCTATTGTTCTCCTTCATTTTTAGGTTAAATTCCAAAACCACCAACACAAAAGGAAAGAAACATGAAGGGAGAGATAAAGAAGGGAGATAGAGTACCAGTAATTTCGACTCGTCCATTGATGTTGAGCATACCAGAGTTTCATTTATACATCATACAATCCCATCAATGTGAAAGAACGAAGAGAAGATACAGAAAACTTACCGATCACAATATATTCATCAACTAAAAAACATAATTTCAGAACTTTTAATTATGATCTTCTGCCATTACTATATATATATATATATATATATATGAATACAACCTTATTAGCATATAAAGTACACTCCTTGCTGTATTATCTATTTAGATTTTTTTCCTTACAAAAGCAGACATGATTTTAACCTTGATCACTTCAAAAGGGAGTGTAGATTTGCATCTGGCTTAATATATGTTCAAAATTATCATTTGACTTCTCTATAGGATGGCTATGCATCCCTTCGTAAGTGGTCACGACAACGCCCTCATCTCTGGTTAAGCGTTGGACTTGCTTTTTTACAGTGCAACCTTGATAAGTGCATCGGTAATAGCTCCTGAAAATGAGAAATTACAATCAGTACACATTTCTTCAAATGGTTCATGCTGATGTTATAATAAAGAGTTGTTGAAGAAATAAATAAATATAGAGCCAAATTGAGCTCGTAGCTCAACTAGCGTGCATACCCTCGATCTCTTTCCAGGTGAGTTCGGGTTTAAGACTTTTCTTTAGTTTGTAACCAGCTAAAAAACAAACTTGTGAAAAATCCAAATATTTACGCACCCAGCTCAACCTTATTTTCTTGATACTTAGAGGTTCAAAACGTTATATTCTAACTAAAGCAACTCTTCAATTATGGTATGGTTTTATTTCAAGGTGTAACAAAGTAAAGTTGCTTGGTTAATTAGAGCAGTAAAGTAATTACTGGAATCCGTGGAGACTTGAAATCAAACCCTGCCGCGTTAAAGGCACGGTTCATGTAGTTATTCAAACGAGCGACACAAAAGGACGAAGAAAGAAAGAAATATGTGCACCTAGTAATAAGTAATATATCATAAGATCTTGACGTAGGTGTTAGTCGAGGTCCTAAAGTATAGATTTCATCTCTCTATCCATTCAATCTAAGAACTTAAATTTGTTTGGAGATTTATAGTTGTAGGTGCCTGACATTACCTCGTCTCATGATTTGTTACTATTATTTGCCTCACTCATCTCTATAAATATCCTGGGGGAGCTAAGTTCCTTTGCTCTTGATTGTGCCAGCATAGTTTCATTTCAAGCTTAGGTAAGGAATGAATGTAAGTTTACGTTTATTAATACAAGATTTGGTTTAAGTTTCACAGACGACCTTCTTCATGAAGTATATATAACTGTTGATCAAAACTCTTCATGGGGTTTGATAAACATCTTTAACTCGAGAAACTGTGCAAATGCATGTAGAGACACGTCAATGAAAGGCGCCATTCTTCTACTAGATTTACCACAAATCAAGAAATATTCATACGTCGAAAGAAAGTAGGTTTGGTTAATTAAAACGAAAGAAATCTGCAATCCCTGCGATTCGTTTTGATTATTCAATTCCTCTCGTCTTACGAGGATGCTATTTATGAGAGAGCGAAGAAGACGATTCGGCAAAATTAAGGAAGGAGAAACCCTAAACCCCACTAATCACTAAAAAGGACCAGAAGAGATCAACATTCTTACTTCGAAGGATTATAAGAGGATATTTTTCTCAACATGAATACTAATGAATTCATCCAGGTTTCAAAGTCTCTCATCCATAACCCTAATCTGAAAGGAAGATTTTCCCTATACACTTCCTGACCATATCGAGTGGGAGATCCAGAAGGACTTTGCTTTTCGGCCAAGCCGCAGAATGGAATTGATAGTGATAACTCGATCGGATGCGCAGGCATACTTATGTAGTCTTAACAAAAATATATATTAAAAAAAAAGGGGGAAATTATATAAGGAAGTTAATTTGGAGAGCGATAGTACCTCGGAAATTTGTTGTTCTTCACTGCCTTCTGTCCATACTTCCTCCACCGATAACCATCATCAAGTATATCAACTTGACTCCTAGTTTGAAAAGCATATCTGGGCTTTCTAACCTTCTTCTCCCCTTTCTTTTTGGCTGCTTTTAGCTCCGTTGGAGACCCAATACCAACTCTTGCACCTTGTGAGTTAAGGTCTTTATTAATTTCGGATGATGTTCTTGGTACTAGATGATAACTTTCTTTCTTCGATCCCAAGAACCCACTTGAAGTACTATCAGCTTTAAAATCACTAAGAATATGAGAATTATCTGTCATACTTGAAGAGACAGGATGGTCCGATGATCTTGTCGACGCAAAAGGAAATAAAATTTGGAACCTTTCCATGGAAAAACCGAAGTTTATAAAGAATTAAGTTGAAGGAAGAAAAGAAGGAGCTAGTGAAAGAAAGAACAAGGGTTGGTCTAAAAGGGTTGAGAGCTAATATAAAAAGGAGAGGCGGCTTGGTGGCTAGAAACCACAAAATTACACCTTCAATCAATTAATATATTGAAATAAGAGAAAAATCCAAATAGTATTTAAAAATAATGGTGTCGTAAGCGGCACGAAATTCTTCCAAGGTGAAAAGAAATTAAGCTGTTTCATTAGCTGGTTGATTAGGAAAAGTATGGTGGAAAATGAAGGCGGCTTCATCATCATGAATAAGACATTAATTTGTATGATAAATATTTAATTGCTTGAAAGAATATCTTGACCGACCCATATTGATTTTAAGTTTAAACCAGGTTTCGCTTGATATTGATTTTCAACTACAGCACTTTGCATCGACAGGCATGGAAAAGGTTGTCTTCTTGGATGCAAACCACAGATAAAATGCAATGTCAGATGTTCTTCAACAAGCTAATGTAGCAAGCGAGGAATAAATCTGATGATCAAGTTTCTTAATTCAAATTTGGGAGTCAGAGCATCCCAAAATAAGTTTTGTAAATGCAATATCTGATGTGGAATAATAGTATCTTTTAATCACTAGAAAAATAAATTTAATCTCAGTTCAATCCGAATATATATCTGAGCAGCGGTTGGCAGGACTGATTATTGCAAGACCACACGTGTTATAACATTATTTAGGCTTTTGTATGCATGGTGGGTGCAGAAGGTTGCTGTCTGCGCATGCTGCCCCCGTAGTTTCCATGAAAGTGATTCAATTTCCCTCGTGGTGCATGCATCTGGCGGCCGCAACATTAACAAAATTCTTTGAACATGTCGGGGAAATTTCTGAAGTTTTACGGTGGTTTTTTACATGATTTTTTAATAGTATTTTTTGTTTTTTAAGTTGTTTAAAAATGTAATTTTATAATTTTTTTTAAACACTATAAATTATTATAATATTTTTTTATATATTTTTTAATTATTTTTGTCAATTTTAATTTTTTAAAATAAACTTATTGAGAATTATAATTATAGCTTTTTGATAAAACAATATGGGTTGAAATAATATTTTTCTATATGATTTTTTTTTTTTGTTTTTTTGTTATGATTTTTTTAAAAATTATCTTTATTAATTTTATTTTTTTAATATTAAACTTATTGAGAATTTACTGTATAATTTTATATTTTTATTAATAAAAAAGTTAAATGCTATAGAGAAAACATTATAACTTCCTAATAAAATAATGTCGATTGTTATAACTGATTTTCTATTTAATTTATAAATTTTTTATCATCAACATAATTTTTTTTCTTATAAAATATTAACTTCACTGTAATTTTAGTTTTTATTACTATTTATCTAGTAATGATTCATAATTTTACCATCACTAAATATATTTCAAATATTAACTTCACTGTAATTTTAGTTTTTATTACTATTTATCTAGTAATGATTCATAATTTTACCATCACTAAATATATTTCAAATATTAACTTCACTGTAATTTTAGTTTTTATTACTATTTATCTAGTAATGATTCATAATTTTACCATCACTAAATATATTTACTCTATAAACCCACCGTGGTGCGCCGCCATGCTATCTAGTATGTATGAAATCATGTGATTTGATTAATCTTCATGATGTATCATTAATAACTCCAACGGTTTGTTGCTAATATGAACATGCACACAGAGATCTAGTAACAGTACTGCCTTGGAGGGCCCGTGACTCTTACTGCTTCCATCAAGAACATATGGATGGATGCAGTATCTGGGCAGCTCATCCTATAATTAATCAAAGGCATTTTCGTAGCATGAGATTCAGAAATCAAACCCTCCTATTGCGGCGTGCAATGTCCTAATTTTGACATAATAGGCATCCTCTTATTAAGGGAATATTGGAACCTGTGAGTACTGGGGGCAGCACAAAGTGCACCCACAAACTATTAAACCAAACTAGCTGTTCTGGTTTTGTTCTAACAGTGAACACTAGTTTGTTGTTCGCTGCCCACAGTTTGTTTAGTGTCATTGAACCTGGTATAGCATAAACATGTTGGTGATTTTTTAGCCCGGTTCTTGTTTTAAAATGAACAGAGTAAAAGTTGATGTAGCGGTTAAAATTTAGTTTGATATTTTTTAAGAAATAATTTCAAAAAATGATATATGGTTCCTTGAATAAAAAACAGCAAGAATCACTAATATTGTTTTTGAAAAACTATAATTTTGGGTATGACTTTCTTTTTTACATTCTCAAATGTGTTTTTTTGTACTATAATCTATATTGTTGTACAACTCACTTTTTCGCATAAAATATAAGTTATAATATTCTATTTAATTATTTTAGGATAATTTTTAAATTATATATAATCAAATCTCGTTTAAGTCTAGAATTAATTTCTCTTGTATTAATTATTATTTTCAGTTTCTAAAACTTATTTGCAATCTAGAAACTTATTTGCAATCAAGTCATACTTGATTTCTTATTATAATTTAATTTCTGATAAATAATTCTTGATATGTATTACACATTACTTTTATAATATATATGTTCAAATATAAATCATAATCATAAATAAACTAGAATTAAATAAATTAAATAATTTTATTTATTATCAATTCAATAATTGATTGATTTATAATTGAAGATCAAATACATCATCTAACAACATGTCATGATTTTTTAAATATTAAAAAAATTATATATAATTTAACTTAACTTTTCAATGATAATATTTTTAGTGTAGTTATTATTTTTTCATAAAAAATATTTTAATTTAGATATTATAATATAGAATGTATCTATTCCATTAAATCTAATAATGTTAATGTTATCATCAATTTTTTAAATTAGAATTCATACTCATTTTACAGCATGTCATTGATAACATTGTGTGGCGTAATTGATTCCATACTAATTTAAATGAAGCACGAAATCACAAGGACGTGCGGATTAGGTTTGGAATTTCCACTCTGTGCTGTACAGCAACGTTGCTTGTGTTTCTGCAATATCGCGTGTTATCATGACATCAATGTCTATGCGTGATAGCAAAGGATAATTGCAACTAAATTTTTGTTTTGTTAGAGGTTGATTGAAGCCAGTAATTAATCTGTATGGCGAAATGGAGTAGCGCTTACCTTCTTCGCTGGCTTCCGATTTCAGAGATTGTCATCATTTATACATACAGAAGATGCTCTTTGTTTGTCTGACCTTAATGCTTATGAACAGTACCACCACTGCCTATTCAAGGGGCAGTTGAAATTTCCAGAGGGTGGCACAAAATTAGTCTAACCTTAATCATTCCAAACTCTGACCGTATATTGAACATTAGATAGCCGACTAGCCGTTCTTTTGAAGAAGTGAGATTTGAGGACAGATGACAGATCACCACAGGTTGCTCCAATTCCCGGTTGATGGACTACAGGAAAAGTAAATCTCAAAAGTCAGTACTCACCTTGAGACACTCGTGCAATCCCCGGAAAAAAGCTGGGAATGATATAATCAAGTCGAATTTCTGTCCCAACTTGACCTGTGTATTAATGGTCTTAACAATTCTCGATGGTTGAATGGAGCTCTCTCTATTAACAAAGTGCAGTCAGTTTTCTCAGCTGATATTTTGCGGAGTTGCCTGTTAAGGCATCCGTGGAGGCAGAACCATAAAAGAACAACAGAAAAATGAAATTCTGTCTTTGATCCGTTTTATGCTATTTTATTTCAAGTTTATTAGGTGGCCTGGAGAGAAGAGCAAGAGATGTGACGCAAATGGCACTAGCTAATGAATTAAGGTGAAGAATGAGAGTAGTTCCAAATATACTTAGAAGTCCATATTACCTGGAGATCAAACTCGCTCGGACGAGACACACAAGTGACCAGCTGCTTCACTGATTGTCTGGATCAACACATGATTCTCTTCTTGATCCAGATTTTGCACCAGAAATAAGTCCTACATGTATGAGCGCATCCTAGGCCTAGCCAAGGACTGGCCCCCGTCAAGAAAAATGGTTGTCCCAGTCATGTACCTTGAACCGTCACTTATTAAATAGATGGCGGTTGATGCAATATCCTTTTTTACATCAAGCCATCTCTGCATTGGCACTGCCTCTTTCACCAACTTCTCAGCCCTCTCCCTCCCTTCTGACACAGGATATGCATCTTCTAGATGCAAACCACGAGCGATTGCATTAACCCTGATCTTGTACTTCCCTATCTCCATGGCTGAATGCTGGAAGCAATAACCAGAAATGTCAGTGTTAATAATTTCTGCTCTTTCATGATATGAAAAAAATAACAATGCATCAACAGTGTGTGAAATGCAAACCATTTATGCTCCACGCCATTACTCAAGATTGAACTCGAAAGATGCTTGAAAGCAAAACTTTGAAGTCCATTCAATGAAGCGGTAACTTTACTTTGCATGACTTGCACACATATGATGTATCAGAAGAGGACAGATGAGATATATTCACGATCTTGAACCTAAACTGACAAAGTGGATGCAATTTTTCCTAGGTACTCATGTCCAACTTAAAGAATTCTGTTTTACCATTTAAAAGGGATTGCTTAGGACAGCTAGCCAAATAAACCCATTTTGCTATCCAGAACAAAGTTAAAGAAACTAAATCAATCCATCTGTATTAACAGGACGCTTCTTCAATCAATTATTCATTTGATAAACCAATCTAACTGATCTTATAAAAAAAAAACACAGATATGAAATTGGCCATCATTATCATCAAACACAAATACTCTATGAAATTTAGTTTCATAATCTCTTTCCTTACAACCTCAACCAGCAGTGCTGGTCTTAATCATCCTAACACAGTAACACTTTTATCCTTACAGTAATGAGCATTGGTGCATGGCCCAGGACCCCAGCATAACAGTGAAGACACAAAAATAAATATGATTAAATACCAACGCATTTACTTACTCTAACTAATTGCTGTATTCCTGCT
>NW_011500393.1:129865-168330 GCF_000495115.2 Populus euphratica
CTGCTGAACAAGAACCACACGCAGCCGCCCCTTGATATAGTCCTCTCTCAGCACCAATTATTGAGGTTAAGAATACGATGGAGCCTCCTGAATTATAGTCCCGCATTTTCTTTCCAACAGCCTTCAGCAGAAACCATGGAGACATAAAATTTATTTTCACCATCTTTTTAAACTCACTTTCTGTTACTTGCAAAGGTTCTTGCATCTTTCATCTTTCCTATAGCACAAAATTCCAAGTAATAAATTCTCTTTCTTGTTTCCAAGCTCTAACTGCACTTCATAAATCTAACCATAACAAATTTATAAAACTGATAGTGTGATTGGAAATGAAAAAATAAAAACAAAAATGTGCACTTAAGCATCACATTTGCTATCCTGGAATCATTTCCACTCCAATAAAGAAGCCACTATTTATGTAGCACTGAAATAGGCAAAGAAGAGAGTCCCAAAGGCAGAGCCTGGAAGTTAAGCTACCTACTTCTAACAAATTACAGGATGGAGAGGGTTACAAGAGCAGGCCTACTAATGCAAGAAAAACATGCTATAAAGGAGAATAAACATTTGATAATTTCTCAAATTGCATATTTTTTAGGAGATACTAAACATGCATTCCCAGTAAAAATATAAAGCAAGAAACAACAAAACTCTGCAAAATATGAAGCAATTGTTTATAACAGTCCAAGCACAATACAAAGATCATACACAAAATTCTCACAAACACACCAGGACTCTCATTGCCTGTAACTCTTATATGGAAAGTGGAGCGCCCATCTTACAAACACATGCATAGAACACCCCTCCCAACTCAACTCCCATACATGTAGGTCTCATATGGACATATGAACTAAGCATTCTGTACTAACATAAGTTTGTGACAAAAATTTGGTTCCCAAGGCACAGCTGGATGTGAAGATAATATAAAACTTTGTCCAAAGAGGTTCTCAATCAATTTGCAGCAACTTGGTTAAATTGTTGAATTTACAGAGTCACCACTGGCTATAGGGAGCAAGTTCAACCAAAACCTGTCTTGACTTTGTAGAGTTGGTGTCACCACCAATGACATTAGAGATTGAGCCAACCATGAAGCCAAATTGCATACGATAGTATGAGAGCCAATTAGACTAGAAGTGTACACTTCCTCCACCAGTTGTGTCTTGTAACTAACATTTTTTTAAATATTAGAGATGACTGGCAAAGGTGGGACTTGAAGTCGAGACCTCATTCCTTTTACTTGGTAATAGTAGCACTGAGCTATAAGCCAATTGCTGTGACCAACACTATGAGAGAGCACTTTAAGAGTAATTATTCACTGCTCCACAAGCAATACTCATCCACTCACATGAAAGTGGGTTCTGTAGATGGCTACCATGGTGCGTCCCATGTTTATGTGAGTGGACGAGTGATACATCGTTATTATCTAATAATTTCCCGCACTTTGGACACTATATACTAGCATAACTTGCATAAGAATGCTCCAAATATGAATGCTACATTACATATGTAAGTGTGTTCCTTTGTGCATTATGGATGAGGAGTGATGAGAAAATTAAGCAAGCTTGTGTTCAACTTTGCATGAGTTACTGGTAGAATTTGCCAGCAATTTGTCATTTCTAGATTTTCGCCATGCAAAGTGCCTGTATTTTCCCAAATATAAGAAGTGTGTCTAGCAGCTTATTGCTCCACCCTTGTATTTCTCATGCTTCAAACTCATTGTAACGGTCATTGCTGCCACCCTGAATAATGACTATCCTACTTATGACTTGTGACTATTCTAGATACCAAAACTACGGCCATGACCATAGATCTGTACATGTCTACCGCATGCAAAGTTGAAGAATCTCACATCGATCTTCCAGCTCAAAGAGAAAACCACATAGATCTAATTAAATTAATGGCAAGGGAAAAGGAAACCACTGCTCCAATTCAATTCTGGAAAATGTTTGTTCCTTTCTAAACATTATGACTCATGTACTTATATTCCTCTTCAACTTCTGAATAAATTAATTGAATGATTATTGCGCCACCAAAATAGCAGGCTGAGTGATGCAAAAAATTGTAGTCTGTATATTGTTCAGCTTGATTCTCCAATGTTTGAGTGTAATCATTCTGCTCTAAAGTCCTTTCCAACGTTGCCATTAATCTTTGTCAGTTCCTTTAAGAACTGGACATAATCCAATAAACACTTTAGGTTCAAAAGAGAACAGGACATGAGTTTCGGTATTGTTTCACCAGTACTTTTAGAATCCATTTAGTATTGAGTTGCAGTTGCATTCAAAGTGACTGGAAGAAAGAAGAAACGGTCCAAAATCTGCTTGACTTTTGGTGATGAATCAAAACTAAAATCTATTTTCAAAGGCAGGTTTAACCAAAAGAAATCCAGTTTAATAAACAAAATTTAATGAAACAGTCCAATACCAACTAGTGACTTAGTATTTTAGCTATGGGCGATTACAATAAAGTTCCAAATTATTGTCACAGTCAAATATCATTCAACAACCAAAAAAAAAAAAAAATGTAGTCAATCACTTCAATCATGAATGATGACGGAACAAAAAATAAAACTTACAACCTTTAAATTAAAAAACTCCACAAGTAACACCCAGAAAACTATATTATGGTTCAAATTCTATCTAGTGGAATAGGAAATTCTATGGAAGCAAAGATTAGACTAGACCAAGACCCAATACCCAGTTTATCAACCAACCAAGATAAAAGTATTATCTACAGTGTGGATAAAGTAAGAGAGAAAGAGAGAGAGAAAATTACCTTCATATGTATAGCAAAGCACAAAAGCATCTAAATTTCCCAAAATTACACATGCCTTATCCACTGCTTCATCAAAACTTGCCTCCCTTTCCTCTTCCATATCCATTTCAACTGCCTCCACTGGAAAAGCACCTTTGACTGCACCTGTTATCTTCTCGCCGATACTCCTTAAAACCTTCTCATTTCCCATCGAAACCAATCTGATCATACATCGCCAAATAACATATTATTCAATAAAACAATATGGTTGACTAAAATAAAGAACACAAACATCTTAAACATTAACTTTCAGTATTTTCCTAAGAATAAAAAGTCCTTCCTCTGCTTTTGTAAGCGTAATAAAAAAATCAACTGTCAATTGTAGCCCGCAAAGATTCCATTTTTGTTGAAAGAACAAATGAAAAGATTTCTTGAAAGGAACTATTAGTACTTTGGATTTCATGAAGGAAAAAGAATAATAAACGTAAGAAAGTAAAATTCAAAGATTGAAACCATCATTTGGTAACATTCCCTTTGGTTTCCAAACTATTAAACATGAAAGAAAGAACGAAACATATTCTTAACCTGCATCCTTGTTTAACCAAATGAAAGGCATTATTCTGTGAAATCTCATCTCCGTTTGAAGTAAGCAACACTTTATTTGCCCCACTTCCCATTCTCCAATCCAAACTTGAATTTCAAAAGAAATCATGTCAATTAAAACAACAACAAAATAAGTAATCATCCAAAATACACATAATTCACGTTAAAAAGAAAGAAAAGAATTCTCTACCACAGAGATGATGGTACCTGACACAAAACTAATTGAATGAAGTGAAAGACAAAAGAGAGATGTCTCGTAAAATGAATGAATGCTAGAGCTGTGTCTGTCCGTCACGAGTGGAGTTGCCTTCTTTTTATTTCGGTTCTGTGCTGTGTGTCTCAGCAAAATTCGGCTATTCTTCATTTTTATTAGATTTATAAAAGACAGAAACCATCCTTCTCACCATCTTGAGATAAATAAGGGGTGCTTTCATTTTTATTTTTATTTTTCTGATTCTAATACAATTTTCGTACTAGTTTATATATATTTTTGATTAATTATATAAATTTTAACTACCTTCAAAAAAAAAAAAACCAAACTCATAATTATTAAAAACCAAACCCGAAACTTCATTATTAAAAACCAAACCAGAAACCAGATAGTTAAGCTAATTCTCAATGTTTAAATAATGGGTGTCTTGTTTTTAGATTAACATAGGTATTCGGGTCAGCTTGCACGCACCACGACTAATTTGACGGACCCTGAAGTTAACGACCATGTAAGTCTCTAGTGGCCATTATATAAGCAACCAAGAACTCGAACATAAGATTATAGAGGGAACAAACCTCTTGATCCCAAATCCTTATCACTTACTACAACTTAAATGGTTAAATAATAAATATCTTATTTGCACGTGCAGTGGATGATCATGTCACGTGATTTGGCACCGCCTCAACATCCACTAGCGCGGCGCTATTGCCGAGTGGAGGGACCTCGTTAATTTATTTTAATAATGCTGGGAAATCCTAGTGAATTACTTGATGAATAAAGCACAAACCTTTAAAAAGTCGTCCTTCATTGAGTTCCCAAAAAGAGATTATCTCCTTTGAGGTTTTTTATCTATACTCTTCACAAGTTTTTGAAATTTCATTTTTTCTTCTAAATGATGCCGTTTTTACTTTTATGAAAAAGTAGTCTTCAACTTGGAATATGTCTGTGTTTGATTTTCTTCTCGCAAAGAAAATAAAACAAAGAAATGTGTCGGTGTTAGATTTTTTTTCTCGAGAAAGAGACGGGGGACTCCATTGAAGATTAACCAAACCTTTAGAGACCTAATTGAGACTAAATATTATAGGGGACTCCATGGAAGATTAACCAAAACATTAGAGACCTAATTGAGACTAAATATTATTTGAAAACTTAATTTAGATTAAAACTTTTCATAATGTTTTTAGTTTGAAAATATATTGAAATATTTTTTATTTTAAAAAATTATTTTAAATCATCTAAAATTATAAAACAATAATTTTAAATAAAAAATAAATGTTTGTAAAATACATTTAAAACATAACTTCAGGAAAAAAAAAACTTAAGCCCAGGAAACTTTTGGAGGTTTGTCCTTTAAATTACAACAACAAGGGAATGTGAATGTTTGTACTTTAAATTATAACAACAAATATCTAGTTTAGCAAATATCTAATTTATTACTTTAAATTCAAGCTCCAAAAATAATTAATAGAATGTCAAAACTATATAATTAATTGTATTAAAATCTTAATAAATTAATTTTAAAAAATATAACTTAACTGGTCAGACTTTAAGTTTATTTTCATGAGATTATCAATTCGAGTATCATAAACATCAAGGTTATTAGAAACTTATTTGGTTGTTAATTTTAAGGCTTCAATAGATTAATTAAGGTGTATAAGCTGGCGTGAATAGTGACAGTTATTAAAAATAAAAAATTATTACATTTTTATTACCCTATATTTATGTTTATTGGCACTAAAAAAAGGTAATTATCGGATAAGAAATGAATAGCGTTGAAGATAGAGTGACATTCCTCAAAGAGAAATATGAGCGAAGATAGAGTGACATTCCTCAAAGAGAAATATGTGCACAACATCAATCATGAATGATGGATGATCGATTTATAATTTAGAAATAACTTAGTTGAAGATTAAGAGACAAGCATTTAAATATGGTCAAATTAACTATATGCGATCCATTTTACAAATAGGATTGTTTCTACTAGCTAGAAGTAGAATTCATCTCTCATTTCTCAACGGTAGCTTCTAACCCTAACTTTATAATAGGTCATCAAATCCACACCAAGCACAAATACATCACCCAATTTTCTTTCTTTTTTTTCTTTTTGTTAGACAACTCAAATCACCAACAATCATTAATATTTGTTGCCCAACATAGAGATACACAAATAAAGTAGGAACATGTCAAAACACATATGCATTGCCCAACATAGGAATACACAAATTTTTTTAAAACAATAAAAAATCAATGGTTCTAAGATATTGTTACAAAAATTTAGAATTATTTAAGATTCATACAAAGGTTATTTAGATCAAATATTATTTATGATCTTAAATAATTACTCTAAGGTTAGATTATTATAAAGCAAAAGGCATAAGTTATCTAAGTATTTGACCTTTTCTTTTAGAAGAGAGGGACTACTATGTCTTTAAGTGCTAGCTGATTAGTACTTAAAAGTGCATTTTTATCATAGTTTTATATCATCATTTTGCACTTGAAGTATCAATAACTCCTTAACTAAAACATGTTTTATAATAATATATCTAATAATATAAGATACCTTTAATTTATGGTAAATGTTCATTTTAAATGCAGGCCTATCACATAAATGAAAATATTGATTGATGACTTTAAGAACTTAAATTGCAAAGGCAAAGAGATGACCAAACTTAGAGATAAAGAGATGGTCAAACTTAGAAAAGAGATGTCGGTGCAATCCAAACCGGAACACTGTTCGGTAATTGGGTCATATCTGGAGCTATATATCTTAGATTTAGGTCCCATTTATATGGATGGAAAGGTAAGACATAGGCCTACAACTTTCATATGGAGCCCAAGATCTAAAAAGGCCATTATCAAGTCCAAATTGTAGCAACAACAAAGAAGCCCGAATCTATCTTCCAGCCCAAGCACTGTTCGGTATTTTGGCCATATTTGGAGTTCTAGAAGTCCAAATCAGCTGAATTTTTTACACAAGAAATCTGAGAAAATTACCTACAACTTTCATGTTTGCAACTGGCTCCAATTATGACGTTATCAATGACGTTTTGGGTAGACAAGAGAAGATAAGGATTGTCACCAAGTCAAAAGTTGGCCACCCACTTATCAATTAGTCATCAAATCAATAGTTCCCAATTATGGCCTATAAAAGGATGCATTTGCCATTCATTTCGGCATCTTGGTGTCCAGATCAAGATCATGCTCTTCCTTTCTCTCTTTGTATTTTTTGTAATGGTTATGCTTTGCTTTCATTAATATTAAGTTTATGCCTTTCATTTCCTTTCCTTTACTTAGTTAACTTTTATGTTCTTATTTGGTTTATCTATTTTGCTTTCTTTCATTATGTCTAGCTAAGTTAGTTATGTCAAGGTGAAAAGGTTACACTAATGGTGTAAGAATAAGTATAATGTAAACTTAATATGGACTTTAATGTTTGATACTAACATGTTTTATATTTGTTATCTTGTTCACTCTTTAATACTTTGCTTGTTAAATGACTAATCTTGATTTATGTTGTATAACACTTGGTACAACAAATGCTTGGCACTTTCATAGCCCATAATGTATGGTATAACCGACACCTGAGCTATGAAAGGAACTTGATTTATTGTTAACATAAGTTATAATCATGAATGCTTGACGAGATTTACAAGTATTAGCATTAATTGAATAAGATGACTAATGTAATCATGTTAACAATATATAATATGATTGGAACCTCCTTTGTGTGTGGTTTCCATTTCAATAATAAGAGTTCATACTATACTTGTTTGATATACCATTAGTGGAACCTCTAACCTTGACATTTGTTATTATTATTGTTTAATCCTTACATTAATTTTCCATCTCCAAGTTCTCATCATCTTCTTCTTCTTCTCTTTCTTTATTATTATTACTACTACTACTACTACTATTATTATTATTATTATTATTATTATTATTATAGTTGTTGTTGTTATTGTTATTGTTGTTGTTATTATTGCTATTATTGTTGTTTATAATTGTTGTTTATAATTTGTACAATTAACCTCCCTGTGGTTCGACCCCGGTCTTGCCGGGTTATTTATTACTTCGACACTCCTGCACTTGGGAGAAGACATCAATCTTTTAGTCGCACTCCTGCACGTGGGAGAAGACATTAATCTTTTCGTCGTGTCACTAGTGCCTAAAACTAATCACAAGATCAAACATGTTATCTCTTACAATTTTTTTTTTTGTATTTTTTAAGTGTTATGTATTGCATACTATTGTATTGTACAAAAAATAAAAGGCATGTCATTCTATTTATAAAGAAACATGATAACTCTATAAATGACGAAATCATTGATTTTTTTAATAAGATTTGAAACTTTTTCCAAATCTCATTCCACCTTACGCAAGTGATTAGTACTTAAAAATGCGTTTTTATCAAGGTTTTATATCATTATTTTGCACACGAAGTATCAATAACTCCTTAACTAAAGCATGTTTTATAATAACGTATCTAAAAATATAAGATACCTTTAATTTGTGGTAAATGTTCATTTTAAATGCAGGCCTATCACATAAATGAAAGAATTGATTGATGAATTTAAGAACTGAAATTAAAAGGACAAAGAGATGGCCAAACTTAGAAAAGAGATGTTGGTGCAATCCAAACCGGAACACTGTTCGGTAATTGGGTCATATATGGAGCTGTAGATCTCAGATTTAGGTCTACTTTATATGGATGGTGACACGACGAAAAGATTGATGTCTTCTCCCAAGTGCAGGAGTGTCGAAGTAATAAATAACCCGGCAAGACCGGGGTCGAACCACAGGGAGGTTATTTGTACAAATTATAAATAACAATAATAAAACAACAATAACAACAACAACAATAGTAATAATAATAATAATAATAATAATAATAATAAAGAAAGAGAAGAAGAAGAAGATGATGAGAACTTGGAGATGGGAAATTAATGTAAGGATTAAACAATAATAATAACAAATGTCAAGGTTAGAGGTTCCACTAATGGTATATCAAACAAGTATAGTATAAACTCTTATTATTGAATTGGAAACCACACACAAAGGAGGTTCCAATCAGATTATATATTGTTAACATGATTACATTAGTCATCTTATTCAATTAATGCTAATACTTGTAAATCTCGTCAAGCATTCATGATTATAACTTATGTTAACAACAAATCAAGTTCCTTTCATAGCTCAGGTGTCGGTTATACCATACATTATGGGCTATGAAAGTGCCAAGCATTTGTTGTACCAAGTGTTATACAACATAAATCAAGATTAGTCATTTAACAAGCAAAGTATTAAAGAGTAAACAAGATAACAAATATAAAACATGTTAGTATCAAACATTAAAGTCCATATTAAGTTTACATTATACTTATTCTTACACCATTAGTGTAACCTTTTCACCTTGACATAATTAACTTAGCTAGACATAATGAAAGAAAGCAAAATAGATAAACAAAATAAGAACATAAAAGTTAACTAAGTAAAGGAAAGGAAATGAAAGGCATAAACTTAATATTAATGAAAGCAAAGCATAAACATTATAAAAAATACAAAGAGAGAAAGGAAGAACATGATCTTGATCTGGAAACCAAGATGCCTAAATGCATGGCAAATGCCTTCTTTTATAGGCCAAAATTTGGAACTATTGATTTGATGACTAATTGATAAGTGGGTGGCCAACTTTTGACTTGGTGACAATCCTTATCTTCTCTTGTCTGCCCAAAACGTCATTGATAAAGTCAACACTGGAGCCAGGTGCAAACATGAAAGTTGTAGGCAATTGTCTCAGCTATCTTGTGTAAACAATTCAGCTCATTTGGACTTCTAGAACTCCAGATATGGCCAAAATACCGAACAGTGCTCGGGCTGGAAGACAGATTCGGGCTTCTTTGTTGTTGCTACAATTTGGACTTGATAATGGCCTTTTTAGATCTTGGGCTCCATATGAAAGTTATAGGCCTATGTCTTACCTTTCCATCCATATAAATTGGACCTAAATCTGAGATCTGTAGCTCCAGATATGACCCAATTACCGAACAGTGTTCCGGTTTGGATTGCACCGACATCTCTTCTCTAAGTTTTACCATCTCTTTATCCTTGCAATTTAAGTTTTTCAAGTCATCAATCAATCCTTTCATTTATGTGATAGGCCTGCATTAAAAATAGACATTTACCACAAAGTAAAGGTATCTTATATTATTAGATATATTATTATAAAACATGCTTTTGTTAAGGAGTTATTGATACTTCAAGTGCAAAATGATGATATAAAACCATGATAAAAATGCACTTTTAAGTACTAATCAGATGGAAAGGTAAGACATAGGCCTACAATTTTCATACGGAGCCCAAGATCTAAAAAGGTCATTTTCAAGTCCAAATTATAGCAACAACAAAGAAGCCCGAATCTGTCTTCCAGCCCGAACACTGTTCGGTATTTGGCCCATAACTAACGTTTTAGAAGTCCAAATGAGCTGAAATTTTTACACAAGAAAACTGAGACAATTTCCTACAACTTTCATGTTTCAGATGGCTCCAATTTTGATGTTATCAATGATGTTTTGGGCAGACAAGAGAAGATAAGGATTGTCACCAAGTCAAGAGTTGGCCACCTACTCCTCAATTAGTTATCAAATCAATAGTTCCCAATTTTGGCCTATAAAAAGAGGCATTTGCTATGCATTTAGGCATCTTGGTTTTCAGATCAAGATCATGCTCTTGCTTTCTCTCTTTGTATTTTTTGTAATGTTTATGCTTTGCTTTCATTAATAACAAGTTTATGCCTTTCATTTCCTTTCCTTTACTTAGTTAACTTTTATCTTATTTATGTTCTTGTTTTGTTTATTTATTTTTCTTTCTTTCATTATGTTTGGCTAAGTTTATTATGTTAAGGTGAAAAGGTTACACTAATTGCGTAAGAATAAGTATAGTGTAAACTTAATATGGATTTTAATGTTTGATACTAACATGTTTTGTATTTGTTATCTTGTTCGTTCTTTAATACTTTGCTTGTTAAATGACTAATCTTGATTTATGTTGTATAACACTTGGTACAACAAATACTTGGCACTATCATAGCTCATACTGTATGGTATAACTGACACCTGAGCTATGAAAAAAACTTGATTTGTTGTTAACATAAGTTATAATCATGAATGCTTGACGAGATTTACAAGTATTAGCATTAATCGAATAAGATCACTAATGCAATCATGTTAACAATCTATAATCTGATTGGAACCTCCTTTGTGTGTGGTTTCCAATTGAATAATAAGAGTTTATACTATACTTGTTTGACATACCATTAGTGGATCCTCTAACCTTGACATTTATTGTTATCATTGTTTAATTCTTACGTTAATCTTTCATCTCAAAGTTCTCATCAACTTCTTCTTCTTCTTCCTCTTTATTATTATTATTATTATTACTACTACTACTACTACTACTAGTATTAGTACTACTACTACTACTACTACTACTACTACTACTACTACTACTACTACTACTACTACTACATTATTATTATTATTATTATTATTATTATTATTATTATTATTATTATTATTATTATTATTATTGCTACTATTATTGTTGTTGTTGTTGTTACCTATTATTGTTGTTTATAATTTGTACAATTAACCTCTCTGTGGTTCGACCCCGGTCTTGTCGGGTTATTTATTACTTCGACACTTCTGCACTTGGGAGAAGACATCAATCTTTTAGTCGTGTCAGCAAGGATTTACAATCAATAATATTTGAGAACATATCAAATATTTTCTCTAATTCACATAAAGTGATGAATCCTCTTTTGATTATTTAAATACCTTTATGTAATTCATGTTATACTCAATATCTACTCGTTTGTTACTCTTAATTACGACAACGTGTAGCATGATCAAAATATAACATTCTCTATATAAAATAATTTAGTGATCTCAAGTCTAAGGATCACTTACACAACAATCACGTAAACATTTCTATATACACATATAATCTCTCTATATGAAATTCTCATATAAGTCAATTTAATATATATGTCATCTCACAAATACCTACATGTTAGTTTTAGGTATTCCTTAAACCTCAATTTGAAAATTGTTTTCTTTCCTAAAGGGAAGAACATAATATGTATCAAGTTCAACAACTTTAATCAATATTCTTTCTTAATAGAGCATTGACCAATAATATTTAGAAATAATACTTTGATGCAATCGAAATCTCATAATTATAATAATTTTATAATTTTTTTTGTAAAACATTTTTGTTTCAATAATCTTATCTTTACTTTAAATTCATTAATAAAAATTTGATAATTATTAAAGATAAATAATTTTTTTATTAATAAATTAAATATATTTATATAAACAAAATCAATGTCACGTGTAACCAATTGATTGACTACATGACATATAAACAATATAAAATAAATACATAAAACAATTAACTTAAAACACAATAAACATATAAACCACAAAGCTTGGTCCACAGAAAACTCCTTAAAGAAATCATCATTATCCTTGATAAAAATACACAAATTATTTTTTTGCTATTTTTTAAATTTAGACTAAGTCTTCATGTGCTTAATAAATTTGTTATTGAGTCTCTTATGCATGCAAAATATAAAAATTATTTTTTAAATTTTTGGTACTTTCAAGAAATGATAAATCATGCAATTTTTTTGGTTTTTTCTCTTTTTGTTTTTGTTTTTATTTTTATATTTTTTATTAAAAATGCAAATATGATTTTTTTTAGAAACTTTATCATATGCAATTTAAAACACAAATGGATTTCTTTAAAGAAGGATTTTTTTTGTTTTTCAATTAAAAAAATTATTTTATTTAATATTGCAAAAACATCTCAAATACAAATTTACAATCCCAGATATTAAATATAAAAGGGTAAAACAATTTAAAAAACACAAAATTAATTGCATAAAGATCCCTTTGAAAATCTAAATTTTTACTAAGCTTGTATTTAGCAAAACATCCATAAAAAAACATAAATACAAGGTTGAAACAAAAATATTAGTTTGTGTTTGACATGTATATCCTTAGTTAAAAATAAACACTCAAGCTTGGAATTTGCTTAAAAAGGTTCTAGGGTTTGTGAGTTGATAAAATCTCCTCCACCCTTAATGTCTTAAAAGAAAGAATAACAATTGATTACAGTTAAGAAAAAAATATTATTTTATTTTTTAGTTGTCAAAATAGTTACTTACACTATCTACAATTTTTGGTTATTGTGGTATGAGTTTGTTGTGATTATTTTTAGAATCTTAAGAGCATAGGAAGAAGATTTAAGTGGTTGGAATTGGGTGGGAACATCTTGGTTAATAATCTGGACACCTACGATCTTGATTAGTTAAAGGATAAAAGTGTAGAGGAGTCTAAAAAAGCACAACTCAGACATGTTTTTTATAAGTTATAAATAAAATTGGTTATAATAGTATTTTTAAGGTCTTTGAAAATTAAATAATTGATTCCTGATGGTTGGGTCTTGTTGAGAGAAACCCTTACTTTATTTTAGGAGAATTTTAAGGTATTTTGGTGAGAGAATGAAGGATAAAATTAAGTTGAAACATGACGACTCAAATAGTACTTTCAGGTTAAAATTAAGAAGAAAATGAATAGTAGTTGAACAACATCTCATTTATAGTTTCTTTTTTAAAAATAAATGACTTTTCATTTACAATACCTTTTTCAATTTAATCCCACTCTTTTAAGTTTTTTTAATTAATCCCTTAATTAAACTAATTTTTGGGAATTTTTTTAATTTCACCTTTAGAATGTTTTGATTAGATCCTTGACTTTAATGCCTTTTTAATATGGTCCTTGGTCTTGGATATTTTTAATCTCATCTTTAATTGGCCTTTTATACTTCTAATTATTTTTAATTAAGCCTCTGATTACACCGATTAGGCTTTTCAAAGTTTAATCGGGTCCCTAATCTTTTAATTATTGCAAATCGACTTGAATTAGGCCTTTAAACTTAATTTTCTTTCAATTAAGTCTTTAATTAAATAAATTAAACTTATTAAAAGTTTAATTAATTCTTCTAATTTTGGTCAACTGACTTTCAAACTTAATTTTTCTTCAATTAAGTCCTTAATTAAGTTAATTAAACTCATTAAAAGTTTAATTAAGCCCTTGAATTTAATTAATTCTTTCAATTTTGGTCAAATTGACTTTTAAACTCAATTTTGCTTCAATTAAATCCTTAATGAAGTCAATTAAACCCATTTAAATTTTAAATAAGCTCTTGAACTTAATTAATTGTTCTAAATTGACTTTCAAACTTAATTTTGCTTTAACTAAGTCCTTAATTAAGCATATTTTATCAATAATATTCCACTTTTACTATCCTTCTAGCATTTTGACTTGTTGTGACTCAAAAGCATATCTATTTGTGTCCCAAATAATTTTTTTGGATTTTGGATTTATTATCTTTTTGGGTTTTTAAATCTTTTAAAAAAGAAAAAAAAAGTTACATAAAAGAATTTTTTTCTAGGGGGCTAAAATTGGGTTATGATAACATCTATAAGCTGGGCTGGCCCAAGTTCAAATTTCATTTGACAAAAAAAATAAATTTATAGCCCAAAATATTATTTTACAATAAACTTAAACTAATCTTATGCCCAAGCTGAGTAACACGATTAAAAGATTGATATCTTATTCTAAGTGCAGGAGTGTCGAAGTAATAAATAATCCGGCAAGATCGGGGTCGAACCACAAAGACATTAATTGTATAAATTATAAATGACAATAATATAACAACAACAACAACAACAATAACAACAACAATAGTAGTAGTAGTAGCAGTAATAATAATAAAGAAAAAGAAGGAGAATAAGAATAAGAAGATGAGAACTTTGAGATGAAATATTAATGTAAGGATTAAACAATGATAAAAATAAATATCAAGGTTAGAGGTTTCATAAATGGTATGTCAAACAAGTATAGTATAAACTCTTATTATTTAATTGGAAACCACACACAAAGGAGGTTCCAATCAGATTATAAATTGTTAATATGATTACATTAGTTATCTTATTCGATTAATGCTAATACTTATAAATCTCGTTAGGCATTTATGATTATAACTTATGTTAACAACAAATCAAATTCATTTCATAGCTTAAGTGTCGGTTATACCATATAGTATAAGTTATGAGAGTGCCAAGTATTTTTTCTACCAAGTGTTATACAACATAAATCTATATTAGTCATTTAACAAGCAAGTATTAAAGAATAAACAAGATAACAAATACAAAACATGTTAGTATCAAACATTAAAGTCCATATTAAGTTTACACTATACTTATTCTTACACCATTAGTGTAACCTTTTCACCTTAATATAATAAACTTAACTAAACATAATGAAAGAAAAAAAAACAAAACAAAATAAGAACATAAATAAGATAAAAGTTAACTAAGTAAATGAAGGGAAATGAAAGGCATAAACTTGATATTAATGAAAGCAGAGCATAAACATTACAAAAAATACAAAAAGAGAAAACAAGAGCATGATCTTGATCTAGAAACCAAGATACCTAAATGCATGGCAAATGCCTTCTTTTATAGGCCAAAATTGGGAATTATTGATTTGATGACTAATTGATGAGTGGGTAACCAACTCTTGACTTGGTGACAATCCTTATCTTTTCTTGTTTGCCAAAGAGGTCATTAACAATGCTAAAATTAGAACCATTTGAAAACATGAAAGTTTTAGGAAATTATATCAGCTTTCTTTTGTAAAAAATTAAGGTCATTTGGACTTTTAGAACTCCAGATATAGGCCAAACACTGAACAGTGCTAGGGCTGAAGGATAGATTCAGACTTCTTTGTTGTTGCAACAATTTGAACTTGAAAATAGTCTTTTTAAGTCTTGGGCTCCTATAAAAGTTGTAGGCCTATATCTTACCTTTCCATCCATATAAAGTAGACCTAACTGAGATTTACAACTCCAGATATGACCCAATTACAGAATAGTGTTCCGGTTTGGATTGTATCAACATCTCTTTTTTAAGTTTGGTCATCTTTTTATCCTTTCAATTTCAGTTCTTAAATTCATCAATCAATCCTTTTATTTATGTGATAGACTTGCATTTAAAATAAACATTTACCATGAATTAAAGGTATCTTATATTATTAAATATGTTATTATAAAACATGCTTTAGTTAAGGAGTTATTGATACTTCAAGTGAAAAATGATGATATAAAATCTTAATAAAAAATACACTTTTAAATACTAATCACTGAGCCAGCATGCAAACTTGTTTAATCATGAAGCCCACTTTACTAAAACCTCGCATCTTTAAAAGTTTGGTTGTTTTTTTAGTTCAATTTTAACTTTTTAATTATTCATTTTATAAACAATAAGAAAATTTTATGTTTGTTCTAAAACGGAATAAAATTCTTTAAAGGGTTTTGGGTTTCACCAAAATATGCCAACCTAGAACTCTTTAAGATTAATTTCTCATTCTCCCATAACTTATTTAAATCATGTTAATATTCTATATTAAAAAACATATGTTGGAGATTAAATCCCAACAAAATTTTAATCTAAAAAATGAGTAAATCTCACTTTTATTTTGACATAAAAATGCATATTAACTAATTTAAACAAATTTCCAACAGAAAAAAAAATCATGATACATCTATACTTAGACTTCTCTTAATGAATCACAAATAACAATTAATTGAAAGAAGATGATTTTTTTTCTTATAATATTGTAAAAATTAGAGAAGATTCAAATTTAGAACCTCTTGAAAGTTACCTACCATAGTAGGATTGTTGTGTATTTGGTAAGACAATGTCTTTAAAAGCTCATTTGTTTTTGTATTTTAAAAATAATTTTTTAAAAAGTTTTAATTTTTTCTTTGTTTTAAATTAATTTTTTTATGTTTTTAGATTATTTTGATGTGATGATATTAAGAATAATTTTTTAAAAATAAAAAAATTATTTCGATATATTTCTAAATAAAAATACTTTAAAAAACAACACCACAACAATACAATATATAATAAAAATAAATAACTCATGGATGATCCATAAAAAAATTATTTAATTATTTAAATTTGTAAAAACAATGATAAGAATGGATCATAGAGGATCCTAAAATATAATAATATTAAAAAATATAAATAAATTTTATATCTTTAGTTGCTAAATAATTTTGGTAATTCATGAAAGGTTATGCATTTTTTTCAATATCTATCTATTCAACATCATTATACAAGTCAAACTAAATGAAAATCTAAGTAAAAATTAAATAATTATTCTGAATTATTAATTAAAATCTTTATAATATTAAAATCATTGGCCTTTATTCGAATATGGTCTGTGTCACTTAAGCAAAACGACTAGTATTAACATGATATCAAGAGAAATACTATTTAATATATGTTCATAAAGTCTCTGTAAAAAACATGGATAAATGATTCAATAATTCCAGAAAATAATTATGAAACACTTCAATATGCAATATGTTTCTACAATTTAAATGATATCTAATCAATATATAATTCTGTAAAGTTTTTTTTTTCCTGATATATATATATATATATATATATATATATATATATTAAAAAAGTATCTTTTATGAAATTGAAAAGTTGCTCCAAAATAAAAGGTTTAAAAATGACTAAAAAAGATTATAAATTACAAAGCGACTGTACGTTTCACTGCATTATACAGCGTAAGCCACCGTCACTCAGTTCAGTCATCTGAACCGAAACTCCCGCCTCTGAGATGGCAACTTCCTCTTTATCAACAGTTCAGTCCTCAATTAATCACAAGCCACTTCGATTATCACCACAACGAGTCTCACCTAAACTCGATTTTATTAGAATTCCACAAAATCACAAAATCTACTGCGGCTACTCTTGCTTTGAGGCGAGTAATTAATTTTCTATTTTTTTTCCCTAATCATTAGCAGCTGCTGCTGCTGATGATTCCTGTATGCTTTTTTATTAAAATAGTTAATCACTGTAGGATTAATTAAAATCATCAAGTGTTAATTGCAGGTTAAGGATGTTAGCTATAGACCTCCAGGGACTGAGCTTAATCTCTTAAATAAAGTTACCTTTTCGCTTCCAGAGAGAAGGTAATGATTTAATACGTTAATTAATTCAATCATGTGTTTTGCTGTATGAATCTTATTCTTCTTGCTCTGATTGATGTAGTTTTGGCTTGATTTTTGGTCAAAGTGGGAGTGGAAAAACTACTCTTTTGCAGGTTTATAACTGCTGTTAATTGAATTGGAAATGTTGTTTTGGTCCTTCTTGTAATTTGTAATTTTGGGTTTTTATTTTTTGTAGCTTCTTTCCGGGATAAGCAAACCAACGTCAGGTTCGATTTGTGTTCAAAGATATGGGAATGATGGAAATCCAAACCAATTGCCTGAACAGCTCTCTCCTGAAAAAGTTGGTATTGTCTTTCAATTTCCCGAGAGGTATTCGTCCTTTGATAATTTGGAAATTTCGAATGCTTGCTATCTACATCGAGCCATTTCCGGCTTTAGGTTTATATACAGTTAAGTTTTCAAGAATGTTGTTTACTGCAAGCAAGGTACTTTGTGGCTGACACTATTGCTGATGAAGTTACATTTGGGTGGCCAAGGCGAAAGAGCAGCGTTCAATTAAGGGAGCATCTTGCTTTGAATCTGCAAAGAGCTGTAAATTGGGTACCTGTTTTTTTTTTTTTTTTTTTTTTTTTTTAATTTTAAAAAAATTGTCATGTTTTACCTTTTCTTTTTCTGGTCATTTTTTTCTTGAGGTTGTCTATGATACATTACATTACATCTTAATTTAATGATAACTTTAGGTTGGATTGAATGGGATCTCATTGGATAAAGATCCTCACTCGCTAAGTGGTGGATATAAACGTCGGCTTGCCCTGGCTATTCAATTGGTAAGAACCTATATGTAACTAGGTAGTTTTGCAACCTTTATACTCATAGCATGCTTTGAGTAATGAATGTTCTCAATCTAATGTTCAGGTTGAAGTCCCTGATCTGTTGATATTGGATGAGCCTCTTGCTGGTCTAGGTAAGGGGTTACACTCAGTAATTTTTGGTTCCTAAACCATTCCTTGTCTTCCCTCTTGTTTAAACTCACTGAGGATGGTTAGTGTGATCTTTTTGAAGCTAATCAGCATTTAAGAACACCTGAACCTGTAAATGCAGTTTTCTCAAATTTTAAATGTATGAATATTTTTAGCAATTAAGAGTCAAGAGAGGCCTGCTCTGAGCATGTTTGATCTCGATGCCTAAACATCAGCTATTTGATGACCAAGTTATGGATTTGAATTTTCTGTTATTTCCTTTCTTTTCATCAGTGATGCCAAACTACACATCAGTGGTACCCCTTACCATATCTCTCTGCCCCAGTAATTTGGATCTTTGACTTCTCTAAAAAGGACTGGTACCAGCTTGCTATCAAGACCGCTTGTGTCACTTTTACTTTTTTTCAATTCAGATCATTTTAACTTCAAACTCAATTTGATCCCTTTTGTGGGTCAAATTCTAAAATGCAATGTTTAGCCTCATGGTTATTAGTTATTAAAAGCTCTTCTTGAGATTTGAAGTGATAGGCATTTAACACATTTCCACTATAGGGTTTCAGTATATCCACCTACCTTCATTTGTTCATTCTTTTATGCTGTAGTGAGTTTGTTTTATTACACGCTTTGGTTATCAGATTGGAAGGCACGTGCAGATGTTGTAAAGCTTTTGAAGCACTTGAAGAAGGAATTGACTATCCTTGTTGTCAGTCATGATCTCAAGTAAGTCTGTTTAACTGTCCAAATCCGAGTCTTGTCTTTTGGACCTTTTCTTCTGAATTTCCCACCTTCCTTTTCTGTTAACATACTGTTTTTCTTGTTCGTATGGTTCTATACTAATGCTTCATGTGCCGTCATATTTTAGCTGTTCAAATAACTGTATTTCTAGTTCATGTTTTCAGAAATAAGTAATCTCATAAGAATTATATGGATGTTGTTGTATAATTTGCATGGGTTATAATAACTGTATTTTTAGTTTCTGTTGTTCATAAACAAAGACATTGGTAATCTCATTAGAATGCTTAGAGACTCCACCAACCAAGCTCTTCCTATTGCTTGGTATCTGAGCCTGATTTCCTGAATCCAATGTAGTTTAATTTACAGATTCCTCAAATTAATTTATTGAACCTTCACCTATCATAGGACACCACTTGTATTTGCTCATCTTGTGTCTCTTTCCACTATATGCATATGGTGCTACTTCTACTGATAGAGCTTCTGGTTTCTCTTCCAGAGAGTTAGCAGCTCTAGTTGATCATTCCTGGAGGATGGAAATGGGCGGATTTCTGAGGGAAGAGCTCCTTCCAGTGTAACCTTGAAGTGGACTATTGCCTACCTTACCACATTTTATGCTATGAGGTTTGACCTGAATGGTTCTAGTTCTATATGTTTATGCCAAAAGCTGGAATTTTTGGAAATTATATCAGAAACATGTCTTGCTGCTAAAATCCAAATCCTTGATAGTATTTTTCTTTCTTCTTTCTTGTTTTGAGAGAGAATTGGATCCTTGATAGTACCTGTTGCTTTCTAATCTGCTTAGGTACCAGCCCTTGTATTCAACCTCCAGCCATTTTTCTTAAAGCTTAAAATGCATTTAGGCATGAAGGTTTCTTGGATCCTAGGCTCAAGGTGAATACTTACTGTAGTTCATATATACATGTAATAATGTAAACAAAAATATTAATTTTAAGAAGAAAATAAGAAAAACATTAATAGCCCTGATGTTTGTTTCTTATTTTGTAATAGATTAATTAGAAAATGAATAATTTTTTAACTTTGATTCTATCAGAATAGAATAGAGAGATAATAAGCTAGCAAAATAACAAAATAATATATATATTTTTTCCTTCTTAGCATCAATTATGTCATTAAAATATGACCATCATTAACTAAGAGAGGGTGAATGATTTCGCTAAGCAGTAAAAGAAAGTAATAAAAACAATAGTATAATAATTAAAAAGAATAAAAAATCATTTGTACGAAAGTCAAATTCTTTTGTCCAAACAAACCATACCTTTTCAAATTGACGTATTCTCTTTTGTTTTTCTTTCACAATTAGTTTGGTTTTTTTAGTGAATAAATTTGACAAAAATAGTTAGTGGATTGACATGTCATATCAGTAAAAGGTTTCCTCCCACTCTCTCAAGTAAATAAATAGAAGTCACATGGGTAGTACAAAGGTATATTAAAAATCAAACTACAGAAGCTAGAAACATAACATACAAGAAGTTTAATTAGGCATGAGTTTTGTGCTTCTTTGTAAGTCCCTAGGCATGTGCTTCTTTGTAAGTCTCTTGCTTAATGCATGCTGGATTTCCTGGCTTTTACCCTTAAAATCCCTTTCCATCACAGATTAGTGCCTTGTGCATCAGGCATGCCTTTGGTGCTTTTTCTAACACTACCTCCAACAGTTTGGAATTCGATGCGTTTTCAAAACTATCTGCTCAATATCATATTCGATTCTAAATAGATTGTTTAACGATTTTGATTAGATGAGTTTTGGTAGGTGAATTGTGGAAACTCGAATGTTGAGTTTCCAGCCCAAATTTGAGGTGTATGACTCCATAAAAACAGGAAATAGTTGATTTGAGGGGCATTGTAATACAAATAGTTTGCATGGGCTTGACAGTGGCCTTGGGACCAATATACACCGGCTCGCTTTGTGAAAAGAAAAGGACTGATTACTAGTTTACTCCAAAAGAGAACTTAGATTTCAATTTCTTCCGTTAGTACAGAACCGTGCAATGTTACAGTTGAACAATGAGAAATGTTTCAGTGCTACCCTTCCATATACTATCGCATCTTTTTAACATCTTTCAGAAGATGGTGAAATTGTATTTATTGTACTGGTTTGAGGGGAACGATGTTTTACTATCATTTGGAGGCTAAGAGAGCACAACTGGCCATAATGGCGGATCTCTTAGAATATCATTACCAATGTAAACTGCTTAATGAAATTGTAGGTCTAAGTAGGGTATGTGTTACTTCAATTAGAGATGTAAAATTTAGCAAGTGAAGGCTCTTGTTTTATTTCAGCTATCTATCTCCTTTTTCCCTCTTTCTCTATGCCTTGAGTTAACAAATCTGACATGTTAGTGTAAAGGTCTGTTCCCTTTTATCAGCTTGATTTTTTTAATAATAAATAATCAAGATCTTGAAAGCATTAGCTATATCAATAACTTTTTTTTCTCTTAATTTCAGATGAATTTTGATTTGGCGTCAAATGCCCAACATGAGCTCCTCCCTTAATAATCTTACCTTCTCGTGTCTGAAGAAACTGATTTCCTGAATAATCACTTGTTTGGAAAGAGAATGATAATTAAATAATTCAAATGGAACATGTAAAAACACCAATCATGTCTGCTAATTAAGTTGGTTACATGATGCTTAGTCTTCACAGCATTATTATTATGCATAGATATAAGATGGATACCATGTGCTGTTCACATCTCCTTGTGTTCATGACCATTAAAATCACTCACAAATACATATGAATGTAGATGTTACAATCAAACAGCATATTGCAAGTATACTTCAGCTCCAGCACCAAATCTACATTATCAATATTGGAAAAGGGTTAGATATGTGCATCAATAAGCATAATCATATGAGTAATTCACCTTGATGGTCACAATGAGGTCAAATTAGCTCTTTAAAAGATAAAAATACTATCAATGCGGTAGCATACATAAGGAAATACACTATTGAATGATTGACTTATTTAATGGCTGGATGTCTGGCCTAAGTAGACATTTTTAAATTATCTTGGAACATGAATGGTTGTGTGCTAATATTGTATGACATAAAAAATGAAAATTCATCTTAAATTTGTTTCTTTTACTTTCTATTTTGATTTTTTGGCAGAAATGTTGATTTATATGTCAACATGTCACAATATATTTTTGATTGTGCATTGAAGATCAATTTTAGATTTTAGTCTACTTTGAGGAAAAATTGTTTGCTCAGGTATTGGTTAACTGTTTTGGAATTTTTCTTTCCCTGCAAGTTTGATTCATGTTCAACCAGATATCATAACGTAGTAGAATGAATTCAAAAGAGTTAAGACGTTTCAACTGAAATTATTTTGAGAAAACAAGATAATGTATCTGAATATTTGATAAGAATGTGGAATCTGTTTTCTTTTACAATGAATATAAATATGCTGTCAATAAATAAATGTACACTGGTTTTATGTATAGGTGGAGATGTAGGTGATCCTAAGTTCCTAACTTGCGAAGCATGTGGTCGTAGGTAGGACTGAATGAAGAAAAATGCCTAGTTGAGTTCAGGTGGAAATTAGTGATGGTATAGCATCTAGAAATTGAAAGACCAGTTTAGAGAGTTATTGTATTAAATTTTGTTTACAAACAATGGTGTTGTACTTGGCATCTTGAAATTGAATGACCATTTGAGAGTCTGAGTTATTGTATTAAATTTTGTTTATGAAAAATGGTGTTGTACTTGGACGTTAAAATAAATAAATGAATGGTGACATTCTGGTGGACATTTATTGCAAGCTCAGTAGTGAGCTTCCTACTTGTTTGTGTCAGATATTCTTAATATGACCATGTGTAAATAATTTGACTCTTTCATTATTGCTGCTTTTGGCATATCTTGTTCCCATTAATGCAGTTCTTTTGCTTGTAAATAAATGTGTTTTGAATGCATAGATAAGGAATTAAAATGTCAAACATTTTATTCATCTATGCAAATTGTAACAAATGATAAATGGTGCCATAGTCAGCTATCTATACTTGAAGTAAACCAAATGCTATCATCTACATGTTCTATGTTTTTGGAAGGTCAAGACGTGTTAGTACTTACAGTCTTCATCTGTTTTAATCCAGTATTCCCCATTTGCTCTTGAATTACTGCAGCTATGACCTTAAAAAGGCAGTTTCAAGTTGTTCTTATGGCATTGGACCCCCATCAATTGACTTGGATCCAGGAAGAAACTTTCTTTTGTCTTTAACCTGGTGCATCAGGTCTGCATTATAGCCACCCTCATTCAGAGCATTCATTGTCTTGTCTATATGGGACTTCATAAACTCTTTTTCAGCTAATGGGTTTTCAGGATGAACTTTTATATGAAACATTTTTAGGACCTGCATGCCAAAAACTGAGAAAAAATAAGATTCTGGTGGAAATTTTATCGTTGAAAATATTTGGAATGGTATTGTGTTCCTACTACTACTCTGGAATGCCCATATGATTTTTTGTGGCACTATTTTTTACATGTGAACATGAAGGAATTATTGTCTAATGAAAACCTCTCTGGCAAATATAATGGTCAGTCATCAATATGGCTTAGCTTGATTCAAGTTGGAGTCATAAGGGGTGATCTTGCTGGATGCTAGGTTATCAGATGGTTTGAAGTTTCAAAAACACTTACAAAATGGTTGCTTTATACTGTAAGATCTATCCAAGCTGTAAGATGATAATTCCTACAGATCTGTTTTGTTAGGAATCAGGTGTCTGCAACTTAAGATTTTTGTGCTCGACTACTGTTATCTGGATGTCATGTTAGTGCACTCTAAAATGAACCCAGGATTCAACTTATTTGACCAGAGGTCATTGGAATGCAGTGATATGGATCATTTGTTTATGTATAGAATCACCAGTCTCTTCCCTTATAATTTATTATATATGATATTAGAGGAAGACGCACCTTATTAAATTTTTTCTTTGTAGAAACAGAATTGGAAGCTTCATCACCAGTAGAAGGGTAGGGTTTCCTGAAGTAGATTGAAACCTTGTGAGTATCTTCTTGATGAAGTATTTGGCAGATTTATGTGCTTTCTTGGCTTGCATCTCCCCTTTCACTTCATTTTCTGAAGGGATTTCATCCGTAACATTTTTTGTACAAAATCTCTTCAAGAGATACCTTTTCCTTCTTTACTCCAGATCTTGTTTCCGGATGTTCAATTGATGACCCAAACAGGTATCCTTGGAGTGGACATGCTACTGTCTTTCCAAAATCTTCAGCATCGGTTGCTTGCATTTGTATGCCGCTGAGTATAATGGTGCTAAAGTAACTTCTCCTTGCTAATGAGTCGTTACAACCTTCTTCTTCAGCTTCAGCTTCTAGAAACTTTATGAATTCATTGTTCACAAGCTTCAAGTCATTCTCTGTCACCTTCATTTTTTCCTGTCATGTTCTCCAAAGATATGGGAAAATTTGGTTTTGCAGGCTCACTGGTAGTTGGTTCTGAACCAAGGGTTCCAATAGGGAGAAAGCCATGAAAAAGATCAGAGCTAATGATCGATGCTTCATCTCTGTTGTTCTCATCCACTCCATTTTCAGAGAAAGTGTTCTCGCATTCTTGGCTGTTTTAAGAGCCTGGATCCATACCTGGAGTCAAAGTTTGGCCTAGTATAGGAGAGATGGTCATCGATACCGTCTGTGCTGAAAGGCAGGTGCAATAATTCCTTGAAACATGGAAAAAGAAATGGATAATTTATTCAAGTGTTTAGTATGATGGGTTACTATCCCTCTTATCACATTTTGCATGGACCAACTAGTGGCTGAACATCTTCAGATCTGTGAACATAGTGGTTCAGAGGTTATTTGTATCATGTGGCGGCTGCAATATTTACATCAATATGCCTGCTTTGAAACCTCTCTGAGGAGAGAGGTCCATTTGCAGAGTGGCCACAAAAAAGATGTGAGGCCTCAGCCAGTGGTGGAAAATTTAAGGGCTGAGAGGTCCTGAAACTCCTCCACTGAGGTTGCACCTTCTTCTTTTCCCATGAACACCCTAGATGATGGGTGGTCATGTCAAACTTTACTGGACAGAGATCAGGCAGTCCTGATGCCAAACAGAATCGGTGGTCTCATCCAGTGGTGAAAATTCTTGAAAGTAGAGATGATTCTGAGACAATTGACCATCTTCGTGAGATCATCAATCTTTGGGTTGAACAACAGCTTTTTTATCCTTTCCTCGTAGTGAGAGTCAGCCACTAAGATTGGTGCACACTCCTAGGGGTCCTTTTAGAAGAAAATGAACAAGGGTAGTTTGAATGGTTTGACACTAGTTTTTTGTGATCCGTGGTGCATCCAACCTAATACCTGCAACAATGAAACAAGGTTAAGTTTAATATCATTAACATCCATGCTATTCTAAATATAGAAAGAGTGGACCCACCCCCATTCTTAACCTCCTCCGAAGGATATAATGTCAGTTTGCTTTAACTTTCATAGGGGTAAGATGTAGGAATAGACTTACATATGCAAAGGGAAAGGGAGAGATTTGGATTAGGAACAAGAATGGGTCTTCTGATCATGGCTGTTTAATGAACTGGAATAGTGGGTGCTAGGAGGGTCTTCTGATCAATGCTGATAGAGAGATAGAGAGATACATTTAGATAGATACGAGGTTTTCGTTGGCTGTTCTTTGTCAAGATCAAATCAAGTAGAAGAATCAGGGAGAGATGGGAGACCCGCAAGTCGAGGGTGCTACATTTGCTATGAACGCTTGGTGTGGTTGTATGGTTTCGTGAAGCATATGGATGTAAGAAATTGATGGGGAAATTTCATCTAGTTCTTTCAAATCCAGCGTTATGTATGCTGTACAAAAACTATTAGGGCATCAGGATTCGCATATTCATCTGCTAATGGACACTTCCAATGAGCACTCTAACGTAAACAAATACATCTGCATATTAGTTTTCTATGTAAAATTACTTTCATGTCATGTTATTGCATATTTACATGTATTTTACAGGATGCTCGACCTAGAGGATGGTGGCATTTCTAGCTATGAAAAGTGTTCAGGTTGAAATGATGAGAAGGACTCGCACCCCAAAGGGACCGTGTGAATTATTTAAGCTCTAGGGCTAGTCGTTGCTTCTGGTAAGATACTTCTAACTGAAAGATCCTCTTCTAGTGGGCATTCTTATCTTGAGAACCAATCTTCTTTCTTCTGATATGCTCTATCGATGCTAATCTTATCACTGTCATTGCTAATATTATTGCTGACGCTTATGTCGTCGTCGTCATCATTATTATTATTATTATTCCTCGCCGCATTCCCACCTCCTTTTGTAAATTGAAGATTCTAGTTATATGGACATCATTTAAGAATTCCACGCAGAAGATATATCATATCCTATTTAATTGGCTCGTCTACATGACAGAACTAAAAGTTATAGAAATGCAGTTTCTGTAAAAAAAAAAAAAAAAGGGGGACCTGGACTGGAGCAAGTTTTTACATTTTTTTTTTCAATCTCATGTCATTCCGTTGATGCCTCTTACTTTCTCTTTCCATCACAAATTGGGAGCTTGCTTGGCCATTTATCAAAGCCATTTCATGGTTTGTCTCTGTTGTTCTCCTGGAACCGCCAACTTGATTCAGGCATTATTTTGACACTTTCAGTGATTAACCACCTCTTCTCAAAAAAACTTGATTGCACGAGTTTTTTTGGGATTCTAGTATAGTAAAATCTTTTGATAAAATAACAAAGGGTAAAAAATATTTAGGGAATAACACATTTTAGAGAGTTGCAAATGATATCTGTAATTTTCTACTCGCAAATGTTATTTGGTACTTTCAAATTGTAATACTAATGAATACATGATTCAATATAGAGAGAGAGAGGATAAAAAATAAGAAAGAAAGAAAGAAAAAGATTATAGAAGTACATTTAAACTTTGATAACACCATCACTAGTATCATTGAAAAGATCTGTAGATGAAATTAATTCAACAATATCAAAAAAGATCATTAATGATGATTAAAGTGGGCCACACGAGTGGCTCAAAGGCAAGTGAGTTTTGAAAGCTTTGGATAATTCATGTGGCTTACTATGTTCACCACTTGTGACTTTTTTTTACTGACATTGAATTTATCTTGTTGAGATCTATCTAACGGTATCACTGGTGTCGTTCTCGGAACTTCGATGTGCTTTCAAGGTCATTTTTTTTCTTCTTTTTTTATTTTTTCTCTCAACTCTCACCTCTTTGTAATTTGTGAAGATATAGGAGAGATAAAAAAAAAATAATAAAATGAGCCCGGAGATATACTAAAACTCTAATAATGACATTACTGATACCGTTAGAAAGATCTCGATAAGAAAAATTCAAAGAGATCAAAGGTTACAGACGGTGAATATAGTAGGTCACATGAGCTATTCAAATGTGTCGGGGCTCACTTATTTTTACGTTGCTTGTGTGATTCACTTTAATTATCGTTAATAACCTTTCTTGGTATTGCTGGATTTATTTTGTCAAGATCTTTTCAATGATACCTGTGGTGTCATAATCAAAGTTTTGATGTGCCTCTGAATTTGTTTCTCCTTTTGTTCTTCTTTCTCCTCTCTATATTGAATCCATATATGACACTTGTAGATGACACTTATGATTTGCAAATCCTAAATATTACATGCGATTCTAAATTAAGCTGTTTTGTTATTTATTTTACCATTTAGAATAAAAAAATAAAATAAATACGATTGCACTTTGTTAATTGAGAAATGCCCTTTTAGACAGGGTTATCAGCCCTAATGCGACTCTAGACATGGACTCAACTTTTTTGGTTCCGTACATGAATCTATCCCCAAACCCCCTTGGGTCCCTACCCTATCCAACCCCCATCGCCCTTGGTTTTGAATTGGGACCCAACCCCAATCCCACTTGGGTCCAAAACAAAAGGACCCAAACCCTTTGGGTCGGACATTGAAGGACCCAAACCTCAAACACTTTTAGTTTGGAGACGGACCCGACCCCTTTTAGGTCCGGATAAGGATGGACCCAAACCCTTTGGGTTCGGCCATCGAAGGACCCAAACTACAACCCTTTTGGGATCGAACACAAATCGAACCTTGTTGGGTTTGGACATGGATCCATCCTCTGAAACCCTTGGATCCCACCCACCCAACCCTTATTGCCTTTAGGTTAGGACATGAATCCAACCCGCAACCCAACTTAGGTCCGGAATGGAAGGACCCAAAACCCTTGGGTCGGACACTGAAGAACCTAAACCCCAACCCCAACCCCTTGGGTCATGACACAGACCCATCCTTTAACCCCCCTTAGGTTTGGACACGAACAGACCCAAACCTCTTGGTTCCGAACGCGGAAAGACCCATACCTCTTGGGTCTGGCTAACAAAGGACCCAAACACTAAAAACCCCATTGGTGTAGACACAGTTCCATCCCCCAACCCCTTTAGGTCCCCAACCGGCCCAACCCTTTTTGGGTTCGAACATGGATGGACCCAAATCCTTTGGATTTGGGCATTGAAAGACCCAAACACCAACCCTTTTAGGTTTGGATACTAACCTAACCCCCTTTGGGTCTGGACTTGGATAGGCCCAACCCTTTTAAGTCTGGTCATAGTCCATTCCCCAGCTCTCTTAGGTCTTGATATGGACCCAACCTTTTACATTTGGAACATAGTCTAATCTTTAACCCTCTCGGGTTCGGCTACTGTCCTAAACCCCCAACTCCTTTGGGTTCTGCGTAGGACCAATGTCTAATGGGTCATGTGTCAGGACTTAATTTGCTTAGGTTCTTGTCCAAGAAATAAAAAACAATGACTGTTTTTTTTACCTTAAAAGTGTCAAAAAAACACGTGCTCAAGAAGATTTTTTATTTTGGATTTTATGATAGTTTTTTAGGTATTTTGTGGCTGTGTATAGGTTTATAAAAGTTTGTGTTTTCAAAGTATTTTAGATTAAAAAAATGAATTGAGAAATAGATTTTTTAAGCAAGTGGCGTGTTGTTTGATTTAATATTTTTTAGTGTGGATGACTACCTATGATAAAAAAGGTCCAAGCATGCAGGCTTAATGGAAAGTGACATGCCAGGACTAGCAACGCTTGTTTTTTTTTTTTAATTAAAGATTTTTTAATATTTTTTCAAAATTATTTTTTATTTATATTTAAATTAATAACTTTTTTTCTATTTTTTTATATAGCCTATTGTAAATGAAAATTATTTTTTAGTTATTTTGTATTTATTTAATTTTTAAAGAGTATTCTAATTCATCTATAGTTTTTTTTATGTTTTATATAAATAAAAAAATATTTTTTTATAATAATTCTAATATGTATAACCTTAATAATATTTCTTTTCTTTTCTTTTATTCATTCAATTTAATATGTATCTATTTCTATTAATTATTATTTGATTGAATGAAATTTGATTTTGGTAAATAAAGTTATTCAACATAACTGAAGCTATGTTTGTTTCCCGGAAAACAGTTTCCGGGAAACCATTTTCTAAACTTTTTCCGGTCATTAGGAAAGTTGGTCATTAGGAAAGTTGGTCAACGGAAAACATTTTCCGGTCAACAAAAAACACTTTCCAGTCAACGGAAAACACTTTCTGGTCAACGAAAATATTTTTTAGTTAAAAAAAAATTTTGCTTAATTTTCAGGAAAGTGTTTTTCTTTTTAGTATTTTATTTGAAATACTTTATGAAATGTTAATTATTATTATTTTAATTTCTTCATCTTTTTTTTTAGATTTGATCTTTATTATTTTGATTATTATTTATTTTATTTGAGATAATTTATGAAATTTTTTTTTCAATTTCATTATTATTCAACTTTTTAATTTGTAAGATTTATTACTTATTATTTTAATAAAATTGAGAAAAATAAAATATTAATAAATTATTTTCCAGTTCATTTTCCATGAGATAACCAAACACTGGAAAGTGTTTTCCAGTTCATTTTCCATAACACTACCAAACATCAGAAAATACTTTACTTTTCAGGAATTCATTTTCCCCAGAATTCACTTTCCCGGAATTCACTTTCCCCGGAATTCACTTTCCAAAAGGAAACAACTTTCTTGCAAACAAACAGGGAAATAATTATTTTCCATCGGAAAATACATATGTGGTAATGTCAAATATCTTGTTTTATATATTGTTCTATATATATTTATTAATTTTTTATTTTTATTTTTGTTCATTGTTAATGATTTTTTTTATTTTTTTATATACATGATTCTTGATTTATTTGATTATATATGTATAAATTGTTTTTTTTTTAATATAAAAATGCAT
Organism: Populus euphratica; assembly: GCF_000495115.2. Taxonomy (NCBI): domain Eukaryota; kingdom Viridiplantae; phylum Streptophyta; class Magnoliopsida; order Malpighiales; family Salicaceae; genus Populus; species Populus euphratica. Next base: position 160,513 of record NW_011500393.1, read on the forward strand.
ATTGAAATAGTCTATAAATATTATTTTTTTCAAAAGAAATATTTAACTCACAAGATATCGCAAGTTAAATAACTAGTGTTAAATAACTAGTGAATAATTATTACATGTTCGAAGCAAAAATTAAAACAAAAGGATAAAAGTAAATGGAGATGTTGAATCCTAAAGCCACGCTACAGTTATTTCTACCTTGCCGGTCAGGATTTGGAACACGTGTACGTGTGACTACGTGGCAAGTGTTGATTGCTCCAAAATTGATGAACAAGATAGGAAATAACGCAGAATTTATCGGTCTAGGCAACAATAATGTGTGTTTTTTTTTATTAAAAAAAACAATTTTCACCAAGAGTTAAAAATATATTGCCTCTGGAATGATATTTTTATAAATATTAGACAGTGATAAATTAAATAATTATTAGATTCATTTAGCTCCACACAAGTTGATTTGTAAAACCCGTATGGATAATTTTATAAAAAAAAAAATTAAAAATTTTAATATTTAATTAATTCAATGTTAAATAAAAAATTTAATATTTAATTAATTCAATGTTAAATAATAAAATTAATAAAAAAAATTAATTACAAAAAAAAAGTAAATTTATATGAACTAGTTAAACTCATAATTAAGGTTATCCACGTTATCAAATTCAATGATTAATTTTCTTTTAATCTTATATGTTATGTTTTATTTAATTAATTATACGACAATAAAGCACATGAAATTATTTTTTTTTATAAAATAAATAAGATAGGTGTGTGGGACTAAAATAACAAAAGCAAACTTGATATTTTTAAGTTAAATAACAAGAAGAGGTCCTTTTTTTATTTCAATTTTAAAAAATAGAATATTGATAATAAAAGGTGAAATTATATTATTTTTTTTGACAATTGAGTGACCAAAAATGCATTAAACACACACAAAAAAAAAACTCAAATTTTGTGACTTAACCTACCAAACTAACTATTTAGATGATAAACTCAACTGCTTTTAAAATATTTTTTTTCCTTCAATTTATTTTTCACATAGATGTAAAATAAAATAAAAAACAAAAAAAATCTAAAAGGCCCAGATAGAGAGGCCTTGTGGCCTAATGCACCTAGACATTAAAAATAAAAAAAATTAAGTGCATGGGCCTTTAAGCTCAAGCCTGCAATGTTTGGGCTTTATTTCTTAGTTGCTTATCTTTTTTTTTTTATTTAAAATTATTAGATGATACCTCTCTTACTAAGACAAATAAAATGTCATCTATTTTTAAAGATACTGGCAACCATTGTAGTGGCTAGAAAATTGAGGCAAAATATTTTTAGTCCAAAAACTTATTTTTAATCAATTTTAACCCGAAAACACCTTATAAATACTCATAAAACATCAATAAACCAATTTATCAACCCAATAAATCTTAAAAAAGGTCTAAATCACAAAAATCAAACAAGTTAAAATTTTTCTTTTTGGACTCCATTATGTTTTTTAGGAAATTAATGTTCTAAACAACCATTATAAAATGTCTCTCTTTAAATGGAACTCGTTGACACCAGTTTCAATCATTTTAGTGGTCAAAATAAACAACTTTCTCTCTCTATATCAGAATCTGATGACTCTCTTTCTTTTCAACCAAATTAAGAACTGAAAAATAAAAAAATAAAATATTATACTAAAATTGAATTTATGATAACTAAAGGGACAGATTTATATATTAATTAAAAAAGAAAATGAACTTTTTGTATGAAATTTAAAGTTATCATCTATTTTCCCCAAGTTTTTTTTTTTAACTTTAATCCTTTGTCTTTCGATTCAACTATCTCTTCAAAAAAAGAAGTAACTAGGTATTAATTTGGGCTCAAAAGATTGCAATTGAGGAAAAAAAAAATACTTTGGTGACCAAATTGAAAATTTAGAAAAGAATCATTAAATATATAAATTATTTTATTGGGAAGTCTCAAGGATCTTATTAAATATATTACATGAAGATTAAATATTATTTTTTGCTTTGAATAATTACTTTAAGAATAAGTTGTTGCAAACAACAAGTTGTTCAAATATCTAATTTCTAACGATAATTATCTAATCTCTAACGGTAATCTACATGAACCACTAGTAATAAATCTCTTAAACCCTTTTAAGAGAGAGGAATTGATATATTTTTGAGTACTAACTCTTTTACTTTGTATTTTTCAAGTTTTATGTATTATTCTATTTACTGTATTTAAAATAAGAGGCATAATATTATATTTATAAAGAAACTTAAAAACTCTATAAATGATAAAATACCAATTTATTTTTTGAATAATATCACATATATTATTTCAGAATAATTTTAAAAATTTATTCAATCAAGTTCCTACTTGATTTTTCTCGGTCTAGAATTGTAATTACTTGTATAAATTACATTCTAGTCTTTAATTTCTAAAACTTATTTACAATCAAGTCACATTTGATTAATTATTGTAGTTTAATTTTTGATAAATAATTTTTATGTGTGTGACCCACCAGGTTCCCTAATAAGTTGATCAAATATAAATCACAATCTTAAATAAAATAGTGATTAGTACTTAAAAATATATTTTTATCAAGGTTTTATGTTATCATTTTGCACTGTAAGTATCAATAACTCCTTAACTAAAGCATGTTTTATAATAATAAGTTTGATACTATAAGATACCTTTAATTTACGGTAAATGTTCATCCTAATGCAGGCCTATTACATAAATGAAAGAGTTGATTGATGAGTTGAAGTACTGAAATTGAAAGGATCAAAAGAGGGTGAAATTTAGAAAAGAGATATTAGTTTAGTCCAAACCAGAACACTATTCTATAATTGGATCATAACTGAAGCTGTATAATTTGGATTTATGTCTGCTTTATATAGATGGAAAGCTAAGACATGGGTCTAAAACTTTCATGGGAAGGCAAGACTCAATTATGTTGTTTGGAAGTCCAAATCTTAGTAACAATATAAAAGTCTGAATTTGTCTTATATCCCAGGCACTATTCAGTATCTAACCCATATCTCAAGTTCTAAAAGTTCAAATAATGTCAATTTTGTTTTCCTGAAAAGTTGAGACAATTTCCTAGAACTTTGATGAGTAGGGTTGGTTCAAATTCTGATGTTATCAATGATATTTTTTTCAGACAAGAAGATAAGGATTGCCACTAATTTAAGAGTTAGTCACCTATTCAATAATTAGTCAACAAATCAATAGTTTTCAATTTTGATCTATAAAAGGAGGCATTTTCCATGTATTTAGGCATCTTGGTTTTCAGATTAAGACCATGCTCTTTATTTATTTATTTTTTTAAATAATATTTAAGTTTTATTTCATGTTATATTTTCCTTAATCTCTTGTTTATGCTTTTCATTTTCTTTAATATACTTATGTTCTTATGTTGTTTATTTATGTTTCTCTTCTTCATTATGTTTAGCTAAGTTTATTATGTCAAGGTGAAAAAGTTACACTAATGGTGTAAGAATAATTATAGTGAAAACTTAACATGGACTTTAATGTTTGATACTAACATGTTTTGTATTTTTTATCTTGTTCACTCTTAATACTTTACTTGTTAAATGATTAATCTAGATTTATATTATATAACACTTCGTACAATAAATACTTGGCGTTTTCATAGTTTAACTATGTGGTGTAATAGACACTTGTGCTATGAAAAAAACTTGATTTGTTGTTAACATAAATTATAATCATAAATACCTGACAACATTTATAAGTATTAATGACACGATTAGAAGATTGATATCTTCTCCCAAGTGTAGGAGTGTCGAAGTAATAAATAACCCGGCAAGACCAGGGTCAAACCACAGGGAGATTAATTGTACAAATTATAAATAACAATGATACGATAATAATAGTCATCTTATTCAATTAATGCTAATACTTGTAAATCTCGTCAAGCATTCATGATTATAACTTATGTTAACAACAAATCAAGTTCCTTTCATAGCTCAGGTGTCGGTTATACCATACATTATGGGCTATGAAAGTGCCAAGCATTTGTTGTACCAAGTGTTATACAACATAAATCAAGATTAGTCATTTAACAAGCAAAGTATTAAAGAGTGAACAAGATAGCAAATATAAAACATGTTAGTATCAAACATTAAAGTCCATATTAAGTTTACATTATACTTATTCTTACACCATTAGTGTAACCTTTTCACCTTGACATAATTAACTTAGCTAGACATAATGAAAGAAAGAAAAATAGATAAACAAAATAAGAACATAAAAGTTAACTAAGTAAAGGAAAGGAAATGAAAGGCATAAACTTAATATTAATGAAAACAAAGCATAAAAAATACAAAGAGAGAAAGGAAGAGCATGATCTTGATCTGAACACCAAGATGCCTAAATGCATGGCAAATGCCTCCTTTTATAGGCCAAAAATGGGAACTATTGATTTGATGACTAATTGATAAGTGGGTGACCAACTTTTGACTTGGTGACAATCCTTATCTTCTCTTGTCTGCCCAAAACGTCATTGATAACGTCAAAATTGGAGCCAGTTGTAAACATGAAAGTTGTAGGCAATTGTCTCAGCTTTCTTGTGTAAAAAATTCAGCTCATTTGGACTTCTAGAACTCCAGATATGGCCAAAATACCGAACAGTGCTCGGGCTGGAAGACAGATTCGGGCTTCTTTGTTGTTGCTACAATTTGGACTTGATAATGGCCTTTTTAGATCTTGGGCTCCATATGAAAGTTGTAGGCCTATGTCTTACCTTTCCATCCATATAAATTGGACCTAAATCTGAGATATATAGCTCTAGATATGACCCAATTACCGAACAGTGTTCCGGTTTGGATTGCACCGACATCTCTTTTCTAATTTTGGTCATCTCTTTGCCCTTGCAATTTAAGTTCTTAAAGTCATCAATCAATTTTTTCATTTATGTGATAGGCCTGCATTTAAAATGAATATTTACCATAAATTAAAGGTATCTTATATTATTAGATATATTATTATAAAACATGCTTTAGTTAAGGAGTTATTGATACTTCAAGTGCAAAATGATTATATAAAACCTTAATAAAAATGCACTTTTAAGTACTAATCAATTAACATTATTCGAATAAGATAACTAATGCAATTATATTGATAATTTATAATCCAATTGAAACCTCTTTTGTGTGTGGTTTCCAATTGAGTAATAAAAAGAGTTTATATTATACTTGTTTAAATACCATAATGGATTCTCTAACCTTGACATTTGTTTTTATTATTGTTTAATTCTCACACTAATTATACCATCTCAAAATTCTCATTAACTTGTTTATTATTATTATTGTTGTTATTGTTGTATTATTATTATTGTTTATAATTTATATAATTAACCTCCTTGTGGTTCGACCTTGGTCTTGCCGGGTTATTTAATATTTCGACACTCCTAGACTTGGGAGAATACATCAATCTTTTGGTTGTGTCAAATAGAATTAAATAAATTAATTTATTATCAATTCAATAATTGATTGATTTATATGTAAAGATCAAGCACAATATCTAGAAAACTGTTATGATCCCCTGAATATTAGAATAATTATTAGTGGTTTGACTTAATTTTTTAGTGATCAAGTTTGTAAATGTAATTATTATCCCTTTATTAATAATATTTCAATTTAAATATTATAGCATGAAATGTGTCTAATATTTCAAATCATGCTTATTCTCGACATCATAATAACTGATTCTTTGAATAAGATTTTGTCTACTCTTGTTGTCTCTAGTGATGTCGCCTCGTACCATCCAATCAACTGTTTTGATTTTTTAACCGGACATACTTGGTTTAAGATGATGATGGTACGGGGATGATAGGAATTGTTATTTTTTAAAATATTTTTAAAATTAATATTTTTAGCCTAATAATTTTTAAAAATTTATTTTTAAAGTTGAATTGTCCAACGCATACAACTTTAGTACAAAAAGCTTCATAGAATTCCAACAATAATATATTAAATTGATATATTTCGAATCAATATCTTACTCATTACAAAAATAGAACTTAAAGTAGAGGGGGAGAGAGAGAGCACGAGAAAACAAAGAATTGAAGTGGTGACCCTATTTATACAAGTGACCACGGATACAAACAATATCATAATTAATTTGAATTATTCATAATTATTTCCTGACAAATAGATTTCCAAAAGATATATTGTCTAGGATGTAATTAGAAGAAAAATATATTATTTAGGTGTTAAATATAGGAAAATTATCAAGCAAGACATTAATCAGATGATTGAAAATAATTTATTTTTTAATTCAAATGATTGAAAATGTATTCTTAAAATTATTCAAAGAAAATACTTAATCTACCCCTTGTCTCCATGATGGGAAGCACATATGACTAGCAATGCAATCACCAACACACACTTTATCGGCCTTCTCCGCATCGAAGCAAAGTTAAAAATCTAAAGAAAAAGAAGAAAATAGTCATTATTTCATCCCTTGAATGATTCATACATAAACCCTAAAGTTTGCTTAACAATCAAGTAGGAGAGAATGATGCAAGAAAGTGAAATATTAAAATAAATTTATTTTAAGGACACCCACTGTGGTGATCAAGAACTTCATGGAATTGCAAGTAAGGTTCTAGCCCAGCGGTGGGAGGGGCTTATCCCCTTCCTCCGCACCTGGGTTTGAGTCTTACCGTGCACACTTGTCACCCTCGCAGTGCTTTACCTGCTCACTGGGCTTGCAGGATGTTCAGTGGGCCGTGAGGATTAGTCGTGGTACGCGTAAGTTGGCCCGGACTTCATTTGTTTTGTAGAAACTCGGGTTTTAAAAATTATATTTCAAAGTTTTTATATTTAATTATTATTAGAAAAAGTTGGCTAATAAAAAAAATTAATTACAAAAATATTTAACTTATTTGTTTTTAAATATTTTCATTTAATTTTTTATATGTCAGAATTGGTCTTCATTTTTTAATTATTATTTGTTTTATTTAAAATAATTTATGACATTAAGTTTTTTTTAATTTCATCATATTTAATTTTTTTTATTTATTAGATTTAATTTATATTTTTTTATAAACTTAAAAAACATTAATAAGTATTTTTTAATTTTTTTTAAAACAAAAACATGATTAAATATTAAAAAAAGCTTTTAATTTATTGTTGATGACACTAGATTGCTATTATTAGCTAAACTAGCTAGCACCAATTGGATTGGCTCTACCATTTCACAGATGATGTGCATGTCACGGAAAGAGTTAACACTGACTTTTCCTTTAATTATTTGATTTTTTTTAGAATGATCATTTATGAAAGTTGGCTAACCATTGTGGATCATCAGTTGCCGCAACAAATTTGGAAGTTGAGAATAATCTCCCATCTGCTCGATGTTGAAGGGAGCTTCAAGAACAAATTTCACCTGTTTTTAATCTGATTGAGTACAACCGCATATCATGCATTAAATAATATCTGATTAAATTTTATTATTGTGATTTTTAAATATAGACCAATCGAAAAGAATCTTGTCATGTTAAAAATATTTATGCAAATATGTTCATTTATATTCGATAATTTATAGCTTTTTAAATGGATGAATCTATTTTTTTGTCACAACAATTTTTAAATTCAAAAATCTAATAGTTAAAAGAATGTAATAAAAATTTACAAATAATCAATAGTATACATATAAAAAAACTGATTAAAGAGGAAAGTTATCATTTAATAGAATTAAAAAATTAATGTTTTCTTTTAAGTACAGGAATGTCAAAATAATAAATAACACAATAAAACTGGAATCGAATTACAAGAAGGTTAATAATAATAATAATAATAATAATAATAATGAGTTAAAGAGAATTTT
>NW_011500393.1:168672-169044 GCF_000495115.2 Populus euphratica
AAATGTCAAGGTTAGAGGATCCACTAATGGTATGTCAAACAAGTATAGTATAAACTCTTATTATTCAATTGAAAACCATACATAAAGGAGGTTCCAATCAGATTATAAATTGTTAATAAGATTACATTAGTTATTTTATTCGATTAATACTAATACTTGTAAATCTCGTCAGACATTCATGATTATAACTTATATTAATAACAAATCAAGTTCCTTTGATAACTCAGGTGTTAGTATGAGCTATGAAAGTGACAGACATTTATTGTACCAAGTGTTATACAACATAAATCTAGATTAGTCATTTCACAAGCAAAATATTAAATAGTGAACAAGATAACAAATACAAAACATGTTAGTATCAAACATTAAAGT
>NW_011500393.1:169059-169322 GCF_000495115.2 Populus euphratica
TATACTTATTCTTACACCATTAATGTAACCTTTTCACCTTGACATAATAAACTTAACTATACATAATGAAAGAAAGAAAGAAAAAAGGACATAAATAACATAAAAGTTAACTAAGTACATGAAAGGAAATGAAAGGTATGAATAAGATATTAATAAAAATAAAACTTAAGTATTAAAAAAATACAAAGAAAGAAAGAAAAAGTATGATCTTGATATGAAAATCAAGATACCTAAATGCATGACAAATGCCTCCTTTTATAGGC
>NW_011500393.1:169340-172529 GCF_000495115.2 Populus euphratica
ATTTAAAATGAATATTTACCATAAATTAAAGGTATCTTATATTATTATATATGTTATTATAAAACATGCTTTAGTTAAGGAGTTATTGATACTTCAAGTGCAAAATAATGATATAAAACCTTGATAAAAATACACTTTTAAGTACTAATCATCAAGGTTAGAGGATCCACTAATAATATTTCAAATAAGTATAATATAAACTCTTTTTATTACTCAACTAGAAATCATACGCAAAGGAGGTTTCAATCGAATAATTTGTCATTAATATCTTATTATAAATTATTAATATGATCATATTAATTATCTTATTTAAGAACACCAAACTTTTAAATATTGTCAGGAATTCATGATGCTAACTTATATTAACAATAAATCAAGTTCCTTTCATAGCACATGTGTAACTTATACCATACAGTTGACTATGAAAGTGCCAAACATTTATTATACCAGGTATTATACAACACAAACATAGATTAACCATTTAAAAAAATAGTATTAAGAATTACTAAGATAAAAATGATAAGCCATGTTATAGCAAGTTGTTTATGATATAATCATTAAAGTCCATATTGAGTTTATATTATACTTATTATAATACCATTAGTGAAACCTTTTGACATAATAAACTTAGCTAAACATAAAGAAGAAGAGAAATATAAATAAATAAGAGGAGAACATGATTAAATAAGTATAGTAAAGAAAATCAAAGACATAAACAAGAGATAAATGAAAGCAAACTTAAACATTATAAAAATATAAAGAAAGAGAGAAAGAATATGATCTTAATTTGAAAACCAAGATGTCTAAATGCATGCCAAATGCCTCATTTTATAGGTTAAAATTCAAAACTATTGATTTGATGACTAATTATTGAGTGGGTGACCACCTTTTGACTTTGTAATAATCCTTATCTTCTTGTCTAAATAAAACATCATTGGTAACATTAGAATTTTAACAAATAGTCTTATGAAAGTTCTGGGAAATTATCTCATCTTTCCAACAAAAAAAGAATCAGTGCATTTGGACTTCTAGAACTCGACATGTGGGCTGAATATTAAAGAGTCTTTAGGTTATAGGACATATTCTAACTTCTCCGTTGTTGCTATAATTTGAACTTGAAAATGACCTTTCTGAATCTTTGACTCTTGTGAAAGTTTTAAGCCTATGTCTTAGCTTTCTATCCACATAAACCAAACTTAAATCCAAGAACTACAGCTCCAGATATAAGTCAATGACTAAATATTGTTCCATATATGATACCTATCCAAGAATTACAGCTCCAGATATAAGTCAATGACTAAATATTGTTCCATATATGATACCTTTAAGTTTTTCTCCTTACAAGCGTTGGGCCAATAGCTCCCAAGTCAGTTGATTTTAGGGTATTAGATGCTAAAATACCCATTCGAGCTTAATTGCTTAGGTTAGGAGGCTATGAAACCAAACTTATTTACGTTTTTATTTTTTTTCCTAAATTATATACTATCTCTTTCCCTTAGTTGTTACCTTTAATAAAAGAACATAAATAATACAATAATCCAATCTGCAACCCACAATCATATATTAAAGTGTGTGTGTGTGAAAATGAAGATTTAAGTATACTTGTTAAATGAGTATATGAGCAGAATTAAGTAATAACAATGCGAGAGTTTGTAAACTTGAATATTTGAAAAGGTATTATGATAAACCTTGTTAAGAATGTTTACTAAGATACATTTCAAGAGTCACTTTAATAAAAGAACTTATTTACTCTATCATCCTAGTAACAACAATTTTGCAAATGATTTATGAAATAGAAAATGTAGTTAGTTAATTTTTTTTATATCAATTACTGCTCTCCCCCCCCAATCAAAACGAGACAATTATTCTCAATTTTCTAAGATAGAAAGATAGAGTATAAAAGACATCACCTAAAACACCAAACACTAACAAATCTGAAACACACTTAAACAAATATTATGTTATTAATATAACTAAAAGACACAAATCTTTACAAAGTAAGGCTTAAATCATAGTTATGATTGTGACTCATATATTCCCTTGGTTTTACATCCAAGAATGACTTTAACGCCCTCTATAGGTCAAGGATAGGCTTCCCATCCAATTTTCTTAAAAACTAGCAAACAAAGTCTTTTATAGTCAGATTTTCAAGACTATGTTGAACATGTTCTTTATGGAATTTTGGTCATAAATCATAAATTACACGATGCACATCTTCATTAGGATGCATCTCAAGAGTCAATAAAAGATTATTTAAAGATCCTTTACTTAGGCTATCCTTAATGAATTGTATTTTATCTTCACGATTTACAGATACCATTCCTAAAAAATGACATGTTGCATTACAATTTCATCTAGCACATCAGTGACAGATTTTCAGTCATTTTGCACAACGTTTCTTTGCAAAAGTGCTTTTACCTGTTCCAAACATATATGAAATGAAAGAATTGGAGGGATCACCTGATAATCGGACCTTTGCTTCAATTAGCCAGCGAATATCTTCAGGAAATTCATGGTTCATTAACAACCTCAATCTTTTACACCTAGTATAGTAAATTTTTGTAATCGTATTATGAGGCAAAGCGGGAAAATACTTTTTTAATTTTTCTAGAGTGGTGTCCATTTTTTATATGAGAATTGGAGAAGAGATGCCAAGAAAGGAGAAAAAGCAAAGAATTATACAAATATTAGTTATTATAGGAAATTAAAAGAACCGACTTAAGAGTCATGAAGTACCGTTATCCGCTATTTGACCAAGATAAGAGACTAGTAAAACAAGAGTCACACAAGAAAGAAACACAAAAATAATGTGAGGAAAAAAATAAAAATAATCAATCTTTATATGTAGAATCACCTAATTTAATGGATTCATTTTCAATTGAGAAATTATCAAAATAAACTTTCAAACAATGTCTATTTACCTTAAAAACATTGTTATTCTTTGGATTCTCAATATCAAAGGCCCTATAAGGATACACATGTTTCACAATAAATGGACCGCTCCATTTTGATCACATCTTTCCAAGAAATCAATAGAGTAAAAAATTATAAAACAAAACTTTTTGACTAACATTGAATGTTTTTTCTCAGTATTGTCTTGTCATGAAACTCTTCGTTTCTCGCTTATGAATTCTTGAATTTTCATATGCATCATTTCTTATTTCCTCAAGCTTATTTATTTATAACTTT
>NW_011504776.1:0-5075 GCF_000495115.2 Populus euphratica
TAATGGTCGGTGAAACCGGTCGCCTAATTTAAAAAATAACAAGAAAAATCTTAATTTTTCTAAAATTAAAGGGTTTTAGAGAGATTTATGATATATAAAGATTTGACAGCCTATATAGTAATGCAGTGATTCCTATAAAGAAAACAATATTAAAAACCTCTAGTAAAAATAGTAAAAATTTGAGTGTGATTCAACAATTTAATAAAAAATAGTAACTCTTTTGATTCATTATTCAAATTTAGTGTGACCAAATCTCCTCGTAGATCCAAACATATACTAATCCATAAATATATTTATTAGATCATTTATATAATTTGTCAATGATAAATATTTATTTAGTTATGGCAAATTCACACCTGATTGTTTAAAATTACTCGTTATCACAAAACCGATTTTAACATTAAAAAACAAAAGACAATTGCTATATGGATAATAAGCTTTTGATATTTTAATTAAAGTTTATTTTTAAGTTTACAAGTTGAACTAATATATATATTTTAATTTATAAAATATATTTGAAAAAAAAGAGTTTATAAAACTATGATTTTTTTTGTGAAACGGTTGAATGGTTAATATGGCTAGATTCAATCGGTTGAGCTGTATGATTAGATTTTTATTTTATCGTGTTTCAAAAGTGCAACATTTACTAAATGTTTTTATCTATTTAAAAACGTGATAAGATTAAAATATGTTATTTTTTATTAAAAATTCAAACAGTGTTATTTCATTAATTTTTTATATTTACTTTGATAATTTGATTAAAAAAAAAAACATGAATGATATGGTGATTTTCTTCTTCTTCTTTTTTTAATTAAGAGAGTCGCTTAAACACTGGGGACCTGTAGCGCATGATTTCAGCAAAGAAGTGCTGGCAAGGATATGTATGGGTTCTTGTTTTTGTACTGGGTGTGCGCTTTGTAAATAAATCTTTAATTTGAAAGCATAAATTAATGAATTATGAGTGGATTTTATATATAAACATTTTACTTCTCTCGTTACTTTTAATGTGATATCTTTACAACTTACATGTATATCCAATAAACTTCTTCCTTATATATAAGCTTGACTCATTTGAACATGACTTCTCATTTGGCAGAATTATTTAGCAATTTGAGTATGATATCCACTGTTAATTAGAGCTTAAGCGACAATCGTTACTTGTTCTAAGTTGAGCCATAGACTTTGATACCAATTTGTAAGGGAGCTGCTTTGTGTTCAAGAAAATGCATGGGAACTGCACATGTACATAAGACCTTCTATCCAAAAGTCTAGATTAATGAGTTACATTTTTTTTTAATATAGGATATTTACCACTTGCATATGTACCCAGCAATCAATTTAAAATATAGTAAATCCCTTTATAAATCAAGCAAATTCTAATTTGTTATTGAGGTTTTTATCTATTAAATTGAGAATATGTAAATCTAGATCTTCAGATTAAAAAACTCAATTAAAATTTAAATTTTGAAAGCAAAGAAGCTTATATATTTGGTGCATTTGTTAAGAAAAAAACCTCATTCAGTATGATATTTTAGTTCGAAGTCCCATCACTAACATCTTAAGAGAATTGAAATATTTATATTTAGCTTATTCCACTCATGAAAATCATTCTAATTTTCAATCTTGATATATGCGGTTGAGATTAATTTTTTTTATATTCGAAAGCTATATTGAAAAAAAAACCCTTGATTGTTAAGACTCATAATTGAATTGATCCCTATATTAATCAACATGTATAGAAGCATAGAAACACCCATGCACACCAGAATTATGAAAGCATAATTCACATATATATATATATATATAAAGTATGGTTATTTTATGAAATTTTAAGCACAAATCTTGACTTTGTTGCATGATTAGTCACCACTGAATAGATAATAATTGAGGCGGCTGTCCACATAATCAATTTCCATAGAAGCTTGGATTTTTTAGCACTGTTGCTTGAATCAGAAAACGAAAGGAAAGGAATTGCTAACAACTGTAGCTGACCTTCCCCAGTAAGGTAGGTTAAGACTTTAGATCATTAATAGATAAAGATTAACTAGTTAACATCATATGTGCTTTTCTAGATCTAAATATCTCCCAGGTCAAAGTACAAATCCTGCCCCCACACCCCCACTTCCAAGCCATTAAATCTTGATTTCATTTGTTAATTTCTCTTAGCTACTCTTTCCTTCGACAATATACACTTTCAAATTTACATTCTAGCCAGTGTATGACTAATAAATTTTGAGTATATTACTATATGTGTGTTTTATACATCATTAGTTAGCATTTGATTACAAAAAGAAGAAGAAGATGAGAATAGTTAAAATAGAATTTAATTTTAAAATAATAAAAATTCATTTTAAAATTGCTTAAAAACAAATTTAATTTTATGTTTGTCTTTCAATCTAAACATGTTAATTTCTATCATTTCTGTATTTGTCTCTTCTATTCTAAAACATTAACCAAATATAATCTTAAATATTTTATAGCATCAGTTAAATAAAACAAAAAAACCTAACTTGTAGATGAACGAATCAATATTTTTTTTTTTATGAAAGCTACATTGTTTTGTTTTTCCTAAGAATGACCAAAATATATTATTTCACTTAAAAAATAAAAATAAAAATAATATTGTTTTAGTTAAAAAAATGATATAACATCATATTAATAAAAAAAATTAATTGAAAATGAAACTTTGTTTAAATTATATTTTAAGTTAACAAGGTATTAAATTAACCCAGTGAGCGGAGCTATATTTTATAACTATGTCTGGGGTGTGGGGACAAACCATTGCATAGAATGTCGAACAGGTCAAAATTGAAGAAAAATAAATCATTTCCAAATAAATTCTTTCAAGAAAAAAGCTGGAGAAGAAGATTTTCATGTTGCATGAGTCGTGTGAGTGGGTTGCAATCTTTAATTCTTGTGGGCCTAGGTGCTCCACCTCTTTCAGAAATTAGAAGTAGATTGGTGTTCGATCTATACTTGGATATTCATATCATTTTTTTTAATAGATAAATTCAATAATTTGAGTTATTTTCTTGATCTACTAGATAAACTAGTTTTCTTTGCATATATATAAAGCAATCACAGTAACATAGGGGAAAAAAATTATACAAGAATAAAAAGATAATTTATTTTCTTGATCGTGTTTAATGAATTTATTTATCAAAATTAATTTGTAATAAAATTAATATATATAAAATTTATTTAATAAAATAAAAAGGAAAAAAATATAATGTAAGGCTATGCATATGAAAATATAATAAAAATAAATATTTAATCTATATAAAATATATAAAAAATAATTACAGATGAATCATACCAACCTCTTAAGAAAATTAAACACACTAAATATAATTAAAAAAATAATTAATATTTAAAAAAGACTAAATAAGCCAAAAAAATCACAAAGAAAATTTATTAATTAAAAATAAATTTTAAAACTATTTAAAAAAACATATAAAAAAGATATTAATAAAAAATAAAAATTTAAAAAAAGATGAGACTAGACAATGTGGGCCTAGTAAACGAGGCCAAGCACGTGGCCCACCAAGAAAGGGCCCACATGCGGGCTTGATTTTTTTTTCTTGAGTTAATGAAACGGACACATGTTGTTTGTTCTATTCTTTGATAAAAAAAATAGATGATATGTCATCTATAATTCTTTAAATTTTAGTTATTGTGGTGACTGGAAAAACATGATTTTTGTTTTTTCACCAAAAAAATTTATTTTTGACCTAAAATATCTAGTACATGGCCTCCAAAACCACCCTAAAACCATAATCAACTCGAAACTAAATTTTTTTTCAAGTTTGTATTTGGTTTTTAAAGTGCTTCCAAGGTAAAAAAAAAATAAAAAAAAATCTAATATTAACTCCCCTCATCATATATAGAAACATTTGACATAAAAATCAACTTTTTTAGTAGCAAAAATCATTTTTAACAAAAACTTTTTGTATTTACACCGAAATCCAGTGACCCCCCTTTTCTCCATTAAAAAAAAGGACTTTAAAAAGAGGAAAATAATGTTTGATACTAAAATTGATTTTTTAAAAATTAGAGGGACCAATTAAATCTCATAGCTAAAGAAGATGGGGGGGGATTAAAATGAACTTTTAAAATGAATTTTAAAATCACCACCTATTTCACCATCATTTTTCACAATAGTTCTCTATTTTCAATTCAATCCTCCATAAAAATATGCAATTGGATTCTAATATGGGCTAAAAAGAGTTTAATTATGCAAAATCAAAGTTCAAGTATTAAATTGATTTTTTTAAAATCATTATTTATGATCGACAATGATAAAGGAGAGGATTAACCAAAATAAATAGTAAAGCCACTACAGTAAAACTTTTATCTCTTTTAGTTTATCCACTATGAGAAAATCAATAAATACAAATGAAAATATCGAGGAAATATTTTCATTGGTAAATTGTTGAGACATGTCTTTTTTCTTCTTATTGTTGTTCTTTTTCTTCTCTTCTATTCTCAACTCTTTTTTTTCTCCTCCATGCTCAGGTATGTTTTCTTTTTTTTTTCTTTTTAATTTTTTTAATTAGTATGCTTTACAAAAAAAAATTTATGTTCTTAGCTTGGTAAAAAAAAATTCTTCTTTTTTGTGTTTTTTTCCCTATATTTGTTTTTTATTTTAGTTTTAATTGTTTTTGTTCTTAATAATTGTATGAATGTTGTTGCAGGATTTTTTTCCATATGAGATCAATTTTTAATTGATTTATTTATAGAATTTTTAAATTTTTTTTGTATGGATGTTTTTAGTTGAATTTATATTTTTGTGTTATTTATTTGTTGCAAATTTTTTTGAGTCGATTTTCTCCTTCTTTTTTCCAAGCATTTTGAGTATTATAGATTATTGATTAATATTAATTTAATTATTTTATATTTTTGTAAAATATTTTTTAAAATATTTTAAAATAATTATCGATGAAATTACATCTAGTTTGTTTTCAAAAGAATTACTGATGGAATGAAATATTTTTTTCTCAGTTTTTTGTCAATAAATTTATCAGTAATAATATTTTTTTATTTTTAATAGACTTAACGACAGATAAAAAGTTATT
>NW_011504898.1:0-4765 GCF_000495115.2 Populus euphratica
AAGTATCAGGAGAGGAAAATACCGAAAAGAGGTGTCTGTTTGTTTTTTATGTTTGTTCAATTATTAGTTAGGGGTCCATATACAGCTTCTTGTCATAAGATTGCTTTTGTAAGATGCATACGTTTATACGTTTTGTTAGGGAGATATAGCTTGAGTATATTAAATGAAACAAATGGAGATTCATTTGAAATGTTCCTTTATCTACTCTTAAAAGAAAGCCAACAAAAATACAATAGATCGATAACAAGATGTACATATTGTATAACAAGATCTATAATCCACGAGGTTTAGAAATAAAGTTGACAGGTTAAATAATCAATTAATCTTTTAATTCAAGTACTATAATTCATTCTTTCTAGTTAAAATGTTTAGTGGCTTAATGTGAAAAACTCAAGTGGTTGATACCTAGTAGTGCTATATAAGCCAATATAGTTGGTAATTAGCACCTCCAAAATGTTCTCTTTGATGGATGTATGGAATCTTATATACTTATGTTAGTAATTTTACTGAAAGAAAAATAATAATGATATTTTAAAGAGATAGTCTCAAAAAATATATATGCTGAAATTGCTAATAATAAAAATATTATAAACCTAAAGTTTAAAGGACTCATAGTGTATTTATAGCCCCTTAGTCTTGTCTTTTTCTAGAGATGAAGGGTTGAAGTGTAATTTTAACCTTATGATATTTTAAATTGTATTCTACTCAAAATAATATGAGTAGGATCAACTTAAAATATTGAGGGATCCACGTGGAGTCCTGAAAAAATTTGCAATGAGTGTTAGGGTGCCCAAGCCCAAAAAGATGAAAAATAGGTCAAAACATGCTATCTAGGCCCAAACATATTAGGCTTGAGTGTGATGGCCTAAGCGTTCCTAGGGAGTTTTTTGGGATTTCTTTCCTTTTTTGAGGGATTTATTGGGCCCATTTTATTTGGATCCATTAGTAGCCCTCCGAGTCTTTGTGGTATTAATCTATAAAGATTTGTAAAAATATCTGGTTATTATAAAAAGTTCATTGAATTTTCTTCGTATAAGAAAAAAGGTGAAAACCCCGAGTAATATATCAGGGAGCTCATGTGTAAAGGCATATACCATGATTAAAAAAAAATATAAGTATTTAAAAGGGGAAACCAAAGAGGAACCCATGCTTAGAAAAATTTCCAAATGGTTATAGGGACGAACCCATATCAATGTTCATGCTTAGAAAAATTTATAAGTAATTAGGGGAATAAATCCATATCAATGCCTATACTTAGAAAAATTACTAAGTGGTAGAGGTGATAAACCCATGAAAGGTGGTGTTGTTGCACTAGGAAAACTAATTTCATTCACTAGAGAGTGGTCACACTATAGTATAGGAGTTATATGACCTAAGATGGAATAAGGCATGAAAGCCCTTAATTGGGGAAAGATCTCACTAAAGAAATGGAGGTCTATAGCTTTTCTAGTGATGCTGTAGTGGCTTGGAAGCCCTCCACTAAAAAGTGATCAATGGTGTGTGAGAGGTATATGACCTCCATAAGATGGCATGAGATATGAAAGCCTTCCACTAAAGAGTGGTGTCAGTCCGAAACTATATTAAAAATGTGGGAGATCCAAGAACAATTATATGAGAGATCTAAGAACAATCTCCAATGAATTTATGAGGCATTTCGGCATCACTTGAAGAACATGTCAGTCCAAAACTGCACTGGATAATAAGGGATCCGAGATCAACCACTTTTGAATTGGTGAGAGGTTATAGGGTATTGCCTAGAGAATGTGTCAATTTGAGACTATATTGAAGAATGTGGAATTTGAGATCAACCCCTGACAAATTGATCAGTGATTCTTTAGCATCACTTAAAAAAATATATCATTCCATGAGTGCACTGGTAAATGAGGGGTCCAAGATCAACCCTTGATAAATTGTTAAGATGCCCTTACGTATCACTTAGAGAATATGTCATTGTAATAAGAAGATCTCATACTCATTCATTGAAGATTATGGGATTATTGTCATATGAAAACCAAGTTCATCCCCTTCAAAAAGAGTAATGTTATTGCATTAAGGAGACCAAGTCAATTATTTCATTGAAAAGTGTCTGAAAGCCTCCATTAGAGATTTGTAGCTAGAAAATATATATTAAAGATACTTTATTTTTATTTCAAAAATAAACTTATATTCATGTTAATAATTATACATCTTGAGGTGATCTTAGTGATATGTATGAAAGAATTTCTTATAATGAACATGTCTTGGAGGTGGCATCAAGGTGTTTGCTTTGACTTCCCTGATAAATTTCAATTAGTGATCCTTAAGATACATCAAATGACCATAAGTTAATCCTTAATGGTTCTTCCTTAAGATTTCATTGCTACAAGGAGAATGAATTCAGTTGGAATGTCTTTCATTTTGGTTGTTCTTGTAAAAACAAAGAAGCTTATGTCATAGCAAACTAGTCTCTTCCACCAGTATGTGATTTTCCATAACTTGTTTGATCTTGAGCAAGCTTATATCTAGTAAGACATGAATTTTTGTCTAGATGGTATGTTCCCTTACCCCTTTTATCAAAACCTTTAAGCCTACTAACTCAAGAAATTTTTCCACATTGAGTATCTTCTCATTGAACCTTTTTAAATATACTCATGTAAACTCACCTTCTTATTGGGTAATACCGAATAGTTTCATGGAGCTTTTTATGAAAGGTATGCTGGTGTTGAAACGTGTCACTAACTTAACACGGATTTCATTGAAACAATCAATAGAATTTGGCTTAAAATTATTATATCATGCATGCACAAACCCCTAGATGACCAACTTTAAGTTATCGTGTGTATTATGTACATGCTCCATCGGGTCGGTGAGGCCATCGTAGTTATTCAAACTTATTTTTATGGAAATATAGTCTTTAGGGAGTAAAGTGTTTAATACTTATTTGGTTAAGGAAGAATCTCTTCATTGATGAGGGTTATAGTTATCCTCCTAGGTATGCTCATATATATACATTCTCTTAGTCTTTTTTCTATTAGGCTTTTGGGAGCCCAAGAGATTAGAATAGAACGATGGTTACGTTAACTAGTGTCCATCTCACGATAGCTAAGGCATTCAATATACTGGTTATGTACATATGTATTGCAATGGCACGAATGACCTTATAAAGGACTCTGAAGATTGTCATTATGTCCATTCTTATTTAGGTAATGTAATCATCTATGGATGTTTAGTACGGTCGGTGATCGTGGCATTGAGGTGTTGTCTATTGCTAGGGGTGTCAATATTTGTTAGGCTGGTAAAGTCTAATTTTTCCCCTGGGTTGTCAATATGGTTTGAGCGAGAAGTTGCACCTGACTGGTGAGTTGTTGAACGTTTAGTTGGGTAGAAGTGTTTGTGGTATAAAGTAGATTTGTCAAACATCCTAACCTCAATATGTCTTAGTTGTGTGCCATGAAATGACTAGGAAATGTCATAAACAAGTTTTAGAAACTAATGCCTTTTACTTAATTTTCTAAAGACAACGTCAATTAATGAGTCCCAAAATCTAAAATGCTTAAAAATAAGGTTAATATGCTAGATAATCAATTAATCTTTTAATTCAAGTAATTTGATTCATTATTTATAGTTAATGTATCTAGTGGCTTGATATAGAAAGTCATGGTGATCGGTAGCTAGTAGCTGGTGGTGTCAGGTAAGCAAAGGTGGCTGGTAGGTTTGCCTGTAAAAGGTTCGCATTGATGGATGTGGAGACTCTCAGATACTTAAGTAAGTAACTTTTATAGATAGAGAAAATACAATGATATTTTAGAGAGATAGACTTTGAAAAAATATATGCTGAAAATGTTAAGACTTATAAGTTTATAGACTTTGTGTTTGAAGGATTCAATATATATTTATAACCTTTGAGTCTTGTCTTTTTTTTATGGAGAGAAGAGGTTAATGTATAATTTTATTTTTATAATATTTTAATTGTTTTATACTCAAAATAATAAATACTGAGAAATTCATGTGGAACCTAGAAAAACTTTGAAGGGAGTGTTACACTCGGAAAGGGTATCTAAGTTCAGTAAAAATAAAAAATAAATTTAAAAATATTATATGAACACAAATATATTAGGCTCGAGTATCAGAGTGCTAAGGTGCACTCTCGGCAAGGCTTGGGCATGATAACATGCCCAGCGGAGTGCATGTCATGCTCCTTACCCATCTTAAGCTTATGCTATAATGCTATAATTGTAATTAAATTTAATTATACAGAAAACACAGGTTAGTTAATGTAAGTAAACACTCATGACTGCAAACAAAATTAATATTGTTCATTATTAGTATTATGTATTTCCATATTGAGCCTAACAATCCATTTTCATCCTTGTCGTCCTCGTGGACTAAACCTGACAGAATAGGACGAAGACAGCAGCCATTGTTAATTTGTTTTAGGGTGGCCGGCTAGCTGGCCATGGCACGTGATAAATTGTTAAAAATGCCATCCTGCTACCTCAGCCTCCAAAACTGCTGGTTGAACAACCATTTACAACGTGACAAGTAATGCCAATTTCTATCAAATATCCCTGGAGTCCTCCCTCCCCGCCTTCAATTTTTGTAAGAAGAATCAAACTTTGATTGTTCTTGCAAAAACTTGAAGGATATATACATATAAAAAATGTACGAGGTTTTATTGATGGTTCTAGTGTGAATATGATGTTTTCAATCAATTTATAGGATGTTAATAAAAAAAAAAATTCTACCAATCAAAAATTAAAAAAAACTATTAAAACAGTATTTCTTA
>NW_011504900.1:0-4762 GCF_000495115.2 Populus euphratica
GAGGAGTTATACTTAACTAGTAAATTGTTAAAGCTTTGGTTGGGTAGAAGTGCTTACAGTAACGAGTATATTTGTTTCACGTCCTGGTCCAAGTGTGTCTTGGTTGTATGCTATGGAATGACCTGAAAAAGTCTAAAACAAGTTTTAAAAACATAAAATTGATGGCTTTTGTTATCTATTTCTCATAAACGGCACCAATGATAGGGTCCTAAAATGTCCAAGTAGCTTAGGAACAAGAATTATATATTGAATAATCGATTAATCTCTCAATTCTAATAATTTGATCAATTCTCCCTAACTAAGATGGCTGATAATTGGTGTCTAGTGCTTAGTAAGCTAAGGTGGTTAGTAGTTGATACCTATAAAATAGATGTAAGGATTTTCATATGCTTAAATAAGTATTTATATAGAGAGAAAATATACAATGATATTTTAGAGAGAAAGACTCTGGAAATATGTACGCTAAAAATATAAAGAATAAAGAGATGATGAACCTTGAGTTTAAAAGATTCATGGTGTATTTATAGTCCACATGTATTCTTTTTTTGTAGAGATGAGGGACTAAAGTTTAATTTCACCCTTATGATATCTTAAGTTGTTCTACTCAAAATAATATATATTAAATCGGTATAAAATATTGAGGGACTTGCGTAGAGTATTAGAAAAATTCCCAAGAAAGTCTTGGGCTCAAGCAAGTTATCTAAGTCTATTAAAGGTAAAAAAAAAATAGGCTCAAACGTGCTATTCAAACCCAAGTATGTTGAGCTCAGTCATGAACCAGAGACTGCTGGCACTAGAAATTAGAGTGCAGATCAGAAGAACTAAAACATAGTAAAGTCAATTGATGAGATCTCAAATTTTTAAATTAAAAGCTCATAAACATACAAATTCAAGGTTTTAATTAAACAGCCAATGACAACAACAAAAAGTAACACATTGATGTATATCACAAATAATTAGAAATCTTAATATCTAAGTTGAGGGGCGAGACTCCAGCAAATTTTGAACTTTAGTCCCAAAATATTTAAGATTTTTTAAATATCCCCTTGAGTTATGGCTCGCTAATCTTCTTTAAAAAAATATACGTTTTGCCCCCTAAAAGTTATTTAGTATTTTATAACTATAATTTCATTTCATTTTATTTTATTTTCCAACACATCCTAATATATTTATAATGACATAAAAAGTGTTAAAACCTCTTGAAAAAATATTGTAACTCCACACTTATTTATAATATTTATTGGAATAGTATAATAACATTTTTACCCCTCCTTAACAAAAAAATAAAAGTTAGCATTGGTTACCAAGGATGTTAGAGTCTTTTTACATAACTTAATTATCATTACTAGATTGATAGGGGATAAATAATTTTTTTCCCTTCTTGGACCAAAATATCCAAAGAAGCAAAAAATCTAAACTTGGCATTAGAGAGTATTTTTATATTTCTATAATGGTTTTTTCATTATTACAATTTCAATTAAGGGTCAATTCGATATCTAACCAACTATAAAAAACAATAAACAATTAAATGCCCTTAAAAATAAAACCTAGAGTTAAGGGGTATTTTGATATTTTCACAATAATTTTTGTATAATTACTAAGTCAACTTTGTGGCGATTGATATTTAACTAAATAAAAAAATATAAAATAATAGGAGTGTGATATTCTAGAGGCACGTGGAAGGTACTTACACCCTTTAGGTAAGGAGTGTGACGCCTTCTAGCTTCCAAAAATAATTATTCGTCGTGTTATTGGAAGTACTATCATATTTTTTTTTTCTGTTAGTATAGTGTGTGTCTTATATAATAATCTGGTTTATCACTAGTATGATGTTTTTTTTTTTTCTCCCTTAAAAATCACTACTTGTTTTTTATCTGTTGATTTTTCAACTTCAATTTTTTTTATTTCTATTTTTTTATCATAACTTTTTTATAAAAGTTTTATTTATTTTCAATTTTATCATGCAATCCCAATTTACTAAATATTTTATTCTTTGATTTGTTCCTCATCTTTTGGATTTTTATTTTTTACTTTGTCCTTTTATAAAAAAATTATTGATTTTTTGTTTTATTCATTAATTCAAATTAATGGTATTATATTTTTCAATTTACTCCTTATAATTTTAATTTTTAATTTGACCCCTAATATCAACCTTAGATATATATATAATACAGTCATGAAAAAAAACTTATATATTCATTCCATCCGATGACTACCTGTCTAATAAAATTTAATCTTTTGTTGATGATAAATCAATTATGCCTCAATTCCTAGTATATGACCATACTGTTTGTATATGCAGGTAAATATTGTATTGTAGCTGGTGGCTGTATCCCAAATACGGAATTGTTCTCGCCTAATAGTAGCTGGTGGCTACATATAATTTGGACAGGCTATTGAATATTAACTGTCAAATTCAGACCACCCATGCATACGATCATAGTTAAGCATATCTTGGGGCGACATGAATCAGTTGATTCAGGACATGGTCAGCCTGAACCATAACTAGTATTGAGTTTTAACAAAACATTAATCTAAAGTTAATTTAATTTTACTCTATTGATTCGATGAATTAACTAGATTGATCTAATAAGTGAACTCATAATCAAATCTTAATTTAACTTTAAAAAATTTAAAATAATAATATTTTTATTTTAAAAAAATTAAATTAACTTAAATTAATTTAGTTAATTCATAGATTGATCTAATAAGTGAACTCATAATCAAATCTTAATTTAACTTTAAAAAATTTAAAATAATAATATTTTTATTTTAAAAAAATTAAATTAATTCAAATCAAATTTAATAATTTTATACATAATATAAAATGAAATAAATATAATGATACTGTCAAATTCATGCAAACATCAAGTTCAAAATTTACATGTAAAGTAGTAAATTTATAAAAGCTAACTATACTAATAAAGTATATCATGTACTAAAAGTTCTTGATATTTTACTATAGTAATGAAATGTCAAAGTTTTTAATTTTTAAATTTGATTTTTTAATATTAAATTAATTAATAATTGAGTTTTATAATTATTTTTAATTTATTTTTTATAGAGTTATTATGATCTCATTATTAAAATCATAAGTTTTACAAATTAAACAGATTAACATGGATTTTTCATATTTTTTTGTTAATTGAATATTTTTTTAATTTTATTATTTAAAATTATATTTTATAATTTCTTTTATAAATTTACCATTTTTTATGATCTAGATAAGCTAACGCCGACTCATATTTTTTTTAATTTAATTTTTTTTTTAATCTTTGGCATCTATTATTTGTCATTGCCTGTATTTTATAGTTTTTCCATGGTTTTCTCCTGGGCTGCTATTCCCATCACTGTATCACGGTTTGGGTCTGGACAGGAGTGAGGGACTTGATTTATGAATCATAAGATTCATTAATGACTTATGCTGGCCCATGAGTCCAAGCTTTAAGCCTAATGAAAAAGGAATGGTCCTGAGCTCAGTAGTTATCAGTAGCTGGACTTGTACTCCAAGCGTAGAAACCAACCACAATTCTCATCTCACCTGCACTCAAACTAAAGTTCTCATAGTAAAAAGTTTTTATTTCATCAATCTCTTCTTTTAAAAAAATCTGGGATGCTATTCAAATATCTTAAATAGATTAAAATTTTTAATCTAAATAGAGAAAGAATCCAAAAATAAAAAGGTAAAAAAAAAAGGTATTGAGCAGTAACTTCTAGATTAAATTTGAGCATGTTGCTGACCTGAAAAATTTAGGCATCCAATTTAGAATAGAAATTTTGCTCCACTTCAATAAATGCTATGAAATATCATTAAAAAGTAAGATTACAAGGAGAAAAAATGTGAACGTTGTGAATGAATAAAAAAGAATGGTTTGTGGCAAAAGTGGCGATGAGACTAAAAGTTTAGTGTAGCAAGTAGCTAGCTAGGTTGATTGGTGCTTCGACCTCGAGAGTTGGCCAACACGAGTAACCTACTATTTCCAAAAAGAAGCAAGGTGTATCCATGACAATGAATCATTTAAGGGCTTCAATAATGAAATTAAACATTTGATGACTTGAATTAATTCATGACAGATTAACCAGCAGCTGCAAACAGAAAGATTGTATTATTCATTCATCCAATATTACAGGAGAAAGTAAAGGTTTATTTGAAAAGAAAGCCTCCAAGTTCCCAATCACAAGTTCAACCAAAGCCATCAAAGTTTCCTCAGTGTGGACAGCTCTATGCGGTGACAGGACAACATTGTCTAATGCAATGAGCTCACTGGGAACATGAGGCTCGTTCTCAAACACATCCAATCCGGCACCTGCAATCTCTCCTTGCATCAAGCACCTCACCATTTCTTGCTCGTCTATAATAGCCCCGCGTCCGACATTAATGATCAATCCTTTCTTCCCCAATGCTAGCAAGACTTCCTTCTTAATCAGGTGGCGAGTATGATCATTTAATTCACAACAAATTATGAGGACCTCACAGTTAGCTGCTAGCTCACAGACATTGGAATAATAAGGGTATGATACAGATGACTTCTTGTTCCTTGAGCTGTACAAGATATTGCAGCCAAAGGGCTCTAGCCTTTTTCCAACTTCTAGGCCAATGCTTCCAAGTCCAACAATCCCAACTTTCGTGCCTCCCAACTGAAACAGCAAACATCACATCTTATGGAGAAACAAATTACAGCCATCAACTACACAGAAATAGGATATTTATAATTCAATTATCAGCACATAAGATGGCAATTTCTTTTTCTGTTTTTTTTCT
>NW_011504907.1:0-3697 GCF_000495115.2 Populus euphratica
AAAAACAATTGGAAAGGAACTTCAGGTCTCTACAATGTTGGCTCAAATGAATGCAATGTTTAACCATGCTGATGCCTTCATTGCTTTACTAGGTGGTTTAGGCATATTAGAAGAGATCTTTTATATTTCCTCTTGGGCCCAGCTGCATATTCACCATAAACCCATAAGTTTGTTAAATGTTAATGGTTATTATGATAAGTTGTTGTCTTTTCTTGATCATGTTGTGGAACAGGAATTTCTAACATCTTCTGCATGAAAAATCATAATCTCTACTGCTACTGCTGAACAATTGATTGACCAATTACAATCTTTCATTCCTATGATTGATCCCTCCATGAGTCGCATAAATTGGTCATCTAAGGAAAGCCGTAAAAAGCTTAAATTAGATTTGAGCCTTCATTTGTGAATCTTTGTGTCTTTTGGTTTTATTATTATGTTTTGTTGTTTTTTATATTTGTTTCAGTGTGTTTCAGGTTTGTTAATGTTCGTTATTTCAGGTGATATCTTCTATACTCTATCTTTCTACCTTAGAACATTGAGGACAATGTCTCGTTTTAATTGGGGGGAGAGGGTAGTAGTTGATAAAAAAAATTTGTTTTCCATTTCATAAAGCATATGCAAAATTGTTGTTACTAAGATGGCGGAGTAAAGGAGCTCTTTTGTGAAAGTGACTCTTGAGACGCATCTTGGTAACCATTCTTAAAAAGGTCTATCATAATACTTCTTGAAATATTCAGGTTTACAAACTCTCACATTGTTATTGATTAGTACTTAAAAGTGCATTTTTATCAAGGTTTTATATCATCATTTTGCACTTGAAGTATCAATAACTCCTTAACTAAAATATGTTTTATAATAATGTATCTAATAATATAAGATACCTATAATTCATGGTAAATGTCTATTTTTAATGCAGGCCTATCACATAAATGAAAGGATTGATTGATGAATTTAAGAATTGAAATTGAAAGGACAAAGAGATGACTAAACTCCAAAAAGAGATGTCGGTGCAGTCCATACCAGAACACTGTTCGGTAATTGGATCATATATGGAGTTGTAGATCTCAGATTTAAATCCACTTTATATAGATGGAAAGGTAAGACATAGGTATACAACATTTATATGGAGCCCAAGATCTAGAAAGGTCATTTTCAAGTCCAAATTGTAGCAACAACAAAGAAGCCCGAATCTGTCCTCCAGCCCGAGCACTGTTCAGTATTTTGGCCATATCTAGAGTTCTAGAAGTCCAAATGAGTTGAAGGTTTTACACAAGACAGCCGAGATAATTGCCTACAACTTTCAAGTTTGCAAGTGGTCCTAATTTTGACGTTAACAATGACGTTTTGGGCAGACAAGAGAAGATAAGGATTGTCACCAAGTCAAGAGTTGGCCACCCACTCATCAATAAGTCATCAAATCAATAGTTCCCAATTTTGGCCTATAAAAGGAGGCATTTACCATGCATTTAGGCATCGTGGTGTTCAGATCAAGATCATGCTCTTACTTTCTCTCTTTGTATTTTTTGTAATGTTTATGCTTTACTTTCATTAATATCAAGTTTATGCCTTTCATTTCCTTGCATTTACTTAGTTAACTTTAATCTTATTCATGTTCTTATTTTGTTTATTTTGTTTATTCTCTCTCTCTCTCTCTTTATTTATTTATTTATTTTTAAAAAAGCATGTGTATGTACAGGTAGTTGTGATTGTGGCTCAAATCTTCCTTTGGTTTTACGTCCAAGAACGACTTAAACGCCCTCTATGGGTCGGGGACAGGCTTCCCATCCAGTTTTCTTAAAAACTGGCAAATAGGGTCTTTTTTAGTCAGATTCTCAAGACTAAGTCGAGCATATTCTTTATGAAATAGTGGCTATAAATCATAAATTGCACGATGCACATCTCCACTAGGATGTGTCTTAAGAGTTAATAGAAGATTATCTAAAGACTCCTTACTCAGGCCATCCTTAATGAATTGCATTTTATCTTCATGGTTTATAGATACCATTCCTAAAAAACGACATTGTGCATTACAAGTCCATCTGGCGCATCGATGACAAACTTTCAGTCGTTTTGCACGACATTTCTTTGCAAAAGTGCTTTTACCTGTTCCAAGCATGTGTGAAATAAAGGAATTAGAGGACTCACCTGATAATCAGATCTTTGCTTCAATCAACCAGCGAATATCTTTAGGAATTCCATGATTCATTAACAACCTCAATCTTGCACATCTAGCATGGTAAATTTTTGTAATCGCATTCTCATTGTCGAGAATGAATCTTTGAAATATTTGATCGGGACAATATTTGAATAAGTTAGGGTCATCCCAATAAAAGTTCTTCACTTTGTTCAAAAACTTTTCTTTGTCTTGGGTACTCCAATCAGTTGGCAAATCTCCTAAAGTAAGAAAATTGATATTTTTATCATACCAAGGCATTGGACTAAGAGAAAGTAAGGATTCGTTAGGAAATTAATCATTGATTGGTGTGATGTCAGATGCGAATTTGTTGTCACTTTTGATAAAAGATTCGCATCAACATTTTCGGTGCGTTTTTCATCCATGATTTCTTCCTCAAAATAAATCATTTGCAAATCTTCAGATTCATCCAACTCATTTTTACTTAAAAGTAGATTCAAGTTGATCATAAACTAATTCGTCAATATGATCTACATCTTATAAATCATTATCATCTCTAGGTTACTTGCAAATATTGAAAATATTCATCTCCAATGTCATGTTTCCAAATGATAGCTTCATCAGTCCATTCCTACAATTAATGAATGCATTAGAAGTTGCAAGAAATGGACATCCTAAAATAACAGGAAATTAATTACATGCTTGAACAGGTTCTATGTCCAAGATAACAAAATCCACAGGATAAATGAATTTATCGACTTGTACTAATACATCTTCGACTATTCCTCTAGGCACTTTTACAGATCTATCGGCAAGTAAAAGAGTTATATAAGTTGGTTTTAACTCACCTAGATTGAGACTCTGAAAAACTGAATATGGAAGTAAATTCACACTAGCACCAAGATCAAGTAAGGCTCTTTCAATTTAAGATCAAGCAAAGCTCTTTCAATTTTATGTTCTCCAATAAAGCAAGAAATTGTAGGACAACCAGGGTCTTTATATTTCAAAGCATTATTGTTCTGAAGAATGGCACTTACTTGTTCGGCTAAAAAGGATTTCTTTTTCACATTCAGTTTCCTCTTCACAGTGCATAGATCTTTTAAAAATTTAGCATATGAAAGAACCTGTTTAATAGCATCTATCAAAGGTATATTGATTCTTACTTGTTTGAAAGTTTCAAAGATTTTAGAGTTGTGATTGACTTTCCTTTGTTTGGTTATGGCATGAGGAAATGAAAGCGCTAATGAGGAATCAGTCTTTTCTTTGCAAATTTCAGATTCAACCACTTCCTTACCCTCAGAGATTGACTTATCATCTTTCTCACAAGGTTCAAGAGTGGGTTTTTTAATAGCCTTACCATTGTGAAGAGTAGTGACTGATTTGACTTCATCCATGTGTTGGCTTCGAGAACTACTTGCATTTGCATTGTATTGCCCCTTGGGATTTTGTTGTGGTTGAGATGGAAATTTACCTTTCTCTTGGAAACTGAGAGCAGATGTCAATTTTGCAAGAGTATCTTTAAAATCTGTTATGCTTTGAGCAAGTTGAGTGTTGATTATCTCT
>NW_011504907.1:3723-4735 GCF_000495115.2 Populus euphratica
TGCTTTTCAATGAATGCATGTAATGTTTCCTTAAGATTTCTTCTAGGAGGTGGAGCATAAGGAGGTGCATATCCATGAGAATTTTGAAAATTATGGTGTGCTTGAAATGGTGGTTGTGAAGTTTGTGCATTGTTGTTATCACTCTTCCAACTGAAATTTGGGTGATTTCTCCAACCAGGGTTGTATGTTTGAGAGTATGGGTTGTGGTTGGCCATTTTAAATACACGCCTATCACATAAATGAAAGGATTTATTGATTACTTTAAGAACTTAATTTGCAAGGGCAAACAGATGACCAAAATTAGAAAAGAGATGTCGGTGCAATCCAAACCGGAACACTATTCGGTAATTGGGTCATATCCGGAGCTATAGATCTCAGATTTAGGTCTAATTTATATGGATGAAAAGGTAAGACATAGGCCTACAACTTTCATATGGAGCCTAAGATCTAAAAAGGTCATTTTCAAGTCCAAATTATTGCAACAACAAAGAAGCCCGAAGTTGTCCTCTAGCCCGAGCACTGTTCAGTATTTTGGCCATATCTGGAGTTCTAGAAGTCCAAATCAGCTAAAGTTTTTACACAAGAAAGCTGAGACAATTGCCTATAACTTTCATGTTTTCAAGTGGCTCAAATTTTGACATTATCAATAACTTTTTCGGAAGACAAGAGAAGATAAGGATTGTCACCAAGTCAAGAGTTGGCTACCCACTCATCAATTAGTCATCAAATCAATAGTTTCTAATTTTGGCCTATAAAAGGAGGCATTTGCCATGCATTTAGGCATCTTGGTGTCTAGATCAAGATCATGCTCTTGCTTTCTCTCTTTGTATATTTTGTAATGTTTATGCTTTGCTTTTATTAATATCAAGTTTATGCCTTTCATTTCCTTTCCTTTACTTAGTTAACTTTTATCTTATTTATGTTCTTATTTTGTTTATCTATTTTTCTTCCTTTCATTATGTCTAGCTAATTTAATTATGTCAAGGGGAAAAGGTTACACTAATGGTGTAAG
>NW_011505048.1:0-4391 GCF_000495115.2 Populus euphratica
ACCAAAACGAGACATTGTCCTCAATGTTCTAAGGTAGAAAGATAGAGTATAGAAGATATCACCTGAAATAACGAACACTGACAAAACCTGAAACACACTGAAACAAAAATAAGAAATAACAAAACACAATAATAAAACCAAAAGACACAAAAATTCACAAATGAAGGCTCAAATCCAATCTAAGCTTTTTACGGCTTCCCGTAGATGACCAATTTATGCGACTCATGGAAGGATCAATCACAAGAATGAAAGATTGTAGTTGGTCAATCAATTGTTCAGTAGTAGTAGCAGAGATTATGATTTGTCGTGCAGAAGATGTTATAAATTCCTGTTTCACAGCATGATCAAGAAAAGACAACAACTTATCATAATAACCATTAACATTTAACAAACCTATGGGTTTATGGTGAATGTGCAATTGAGCCCAAGAGGAAATATGAAAGATCTCTTCCAATGTGCCTAGACCACCTGGTAAAGCAACGAAGGCATCAGCATGGTTAAACATTGCATTCATTCGAGCCGACATTGTGGAGACCTGAAGTTCCTCTCCAATTGTTTTTCCAATGATGTCCCCTTGTGCCAAAGCTTCAGGGACGACTCCTAAAACTTGACTACCTCCTAAAAATGCAGCTATTGACACACCTCCCATTAACCCAAGACTGCCTCCCCCATACACTAAATGAATTTTTCTCTCAGCTAGCACCTGACCAAGATGATTTGCTGATTCTAAAAACTCCTTTTCTTTCCCAGGACTAGATCCACCGAAAACACAAATATTTCTTATTTGATGACTTGAGGAACTTGCCATTTCTACACACTTCTGTATTTGTTGAATGTATGGGTTGAGTAGAAATGAAAGGAAGGAAAAAAGGGTTTTATAGATGAGGAATTAGAAAGGCAATCATAACACCTATATGTAGGCCAGTTGGAGCCTCACACACTCTCTCTCTCTTTTTATTTATTTATTTATTTACTTTTGAAAAAAGCATGTGTATGTACAGGTAGTTGTGATTGTGGCTCACATCTTCCCTTGGTTTTACGTCCAAGAACGGCTTAAACGCCCTCTATGGGTCGGGGATAGGCTTCCCATCCAGTTTTCTTAAAAACCGGCAAACAGGGTTTTTTTTAGTCAGATTCCCAAGACTAAGTCGATCATGTTCTTTATGAAATAGTGGCCATAAATCATGAATTACACGATGCACATCTCCACTAGGATGCGTCTCAAGAGTCAATAAAAGATTATCTAAAGACTCCTTACTGAGGCCATCCTTAATGAATTGTATTTTATCTTCACGGTTTATAGATATCATTCCTAAAGAACGACATTGTGTATTACAAGTCCATCTAGTACATCGATGACAGACTTCTAGTCGTTTTGCACGACGTTTCTTTGCAAAAGTGCTTTTACCTGTTCCAGGCATGTGTGAAATGAAGGAGTTAGAGGACGCACCTGATAATCGAACCTTTGCTTCTATCAACCAGCGAATATCTTCAGGAATTCCATGATTCATTAACAATCTCAATCTTGCACATCTAGCACGATAAATTTTTGTAATCGTATTCTAAGGCAGAGCGGGAAAATACTTTTTCAATTTTTCAAGATTAGTGTCCATTTTCAAATGAGAATTAGAAGAGAGATTCAAGGAATTGCACAAATATATACACAAATATCAGTTATTATGGGAAACTGAAAGAACCGACTTAAGTCACGGAGTACCGTTGTCCGCCATTTGACCGGGGTGAGAGAAACTAGCAAAAATCACTCAAAAAGAAACACAAAAACAATGTGAGAAAAATAACAAAATAATCAACCTTTATCTACAAGATCATTCAAACCAGCTGATTCATTTTCACTAGGAAAATTATCAAAGTAAGCTTTCAAACGATGTCCATTTTCCTTAAAATCATTGTCATTCATTGAATTCTCAATATGACAGGCCCCATAAGGATTGCTCCATCTTAATGTTAGCTCTTTAGGGAATGCATAGAGTTGAGAATCATAAAACAAAACTTTTTGAATAAAACAAAACTTTTTGACCAGCAAAACTTTTTGACCAGTATCAACTTTTTGACAATTTTCACAAGTTTTGCAGAATGCATGCGTGTCCTTGAACATGGTGGGCCAATAAAATCCATTTTGAATGATTTTTGCAGCTGTCTTTTTTGACAAGAAATAACTTCCACATGCTTCAGAATGACAAAGTTTAATGACACTACTTACCTCATGTCAGGAATGAATCTTTGAAATATTTGATCAAGACAATATTTGAATAAGTTAGGGTCATCACAATAAAAGCTCTTCACTTCGTTCAAAAACTTTTCTTTATCTTGAGTACTCCAATCAGTTGGAAAATCTCCTAAAGCAAGAAAATTAATATTTTTATCATACCAAGGCATTGGACTAAGAGAAAGTAAGGATTCGTTAGGAAAGTAATTATCGATTGGTGTGATGTCAGATGTCGAATCTATTGTCACTTTTGACAAAAGATCTGCATCAACATTTTCGGTGCATTTTTCATCCGTGATTTTTTCCTCAGAATAAATCATTTGCAAATCTTCAGATTCATCCAATTCATTTTTACTTAAAGTAGATTCAAGTTGATCATAAACTAATTCGTCAATATGATCTACTTCTTGTAAATCATTATCATCTCCAGGTTGCTTGCAAATGTTGAAAATATTCATCTCCAATGTCATGTTTCCAAATGATAGCTTCATCAGTCCATTCCTACAATTAATCACCTAGATTGAGACTTTGAAAAACTGAATATGGAAGTAAATTCACACTAGCTCCAAGATCAAGTAAGGCTCTTTCAATTTTATGCTCTCCAATAAAGCAAGAAATTGTAGGACAACCAGGGTCTTTATATTTTAAAGCATTATTGTTCTGAAGAATAACACTTACTTGTTCGGCTAGAAAGGCTTTCTTTTTCACATTTAGTTTCCTCTTCACAGTACATAGATCTTTCAAAAATTTAGCATAGGAAGGAACTTGTTTAATCGCATCCAACAAAGGTATATTGATCCTTACCTGTTTGAAAATTTCAAAAATTTCAGAGTTGTGATTGATTTTTCTTTGTTTGGTCATGGCATAAGGAAATGGAAGTGCTGGCGGAGAATCAGTCTTTTCTTTACAATTTTCAGATTCAACCCCTTCCTTACCCTCAGAGATTGACTCATCATCTTTCTCATAAGGTTCAAGAGAGGGTTTTTCAATAACCTTACCACTGCGTAGAGTAGTGACTGATTTGACTTGATCCATGTGTTGGCTTCCGGAACTACTTGCATTTGCATTGTATTGCCCTTTGGGATTTTGTTGTGGTTGAGATGGAAACTTACCTTTCTCTTGGAAACTGAGAGCAAATGTTAATTTTGCAAGAGTATCTTTAAAATCTGTCATGTTTTGAGCAAGTTGAGTATTGATTGTCTCTTGCTTTTCAATGAATGCATGCAATGTTTTCTCAAGATTTCTTCTAGGAGGTGGAGCATAAGGAGGTGCATATCCATGAGAATTTTGGAAATTGTGGTGTGCTTGAAATGGTGGTTGTGAAGTTTGTGCATTGTTGTTCTTACTCTTCCAACTAAAATTTGAGTGATTTCTCCAACCAGGGTTGTATGTTTGGAGGGGGTTGTGGTTAACCCTTTAGAAACTATTTAAAGCATGGGCTTGTTCATGGAGACATTCCTTAAAAGAAGGCAAGGTTGGACAATCATTGGTTGAGTGTTCATTTATTTCACAGATTTGACACACAATGTTTTCAACAGATTTTAATTGACCACTCTTTTTCAATTCTAGTGCCTCGACTTTTCTAGCTAAAGATGCAAACTTGGCTTGAAGGTCATGATCTTCCCTAAGGTTGTACATACCTCCACTAGATGTATGAGGTTGAGTTTTACTCGGTGCCTCATATGTACCCGCGGTGTCCCAATTTTGAGCATTTTCAGCTAACAAGTCTAAGTACTCCATTGCTTCATCAGGGTCTTTATCTTCAAAAGTTCCATTGCACATCAATTCAACCATTTGCCTATCTTTAGGTGTTAACCCTTCATAGAAATGTGAAACCAATCTCCATGTTTCAAAACCATGATGAGGGCAAGTACTAAGCAAGTCTCGATACCTATCCCAACATTGGTAAAATATTTCTCCTGGTTTTTGAGTGAACGTAGTGTCTTTTGAAAGAGTTTGTTCTGTGAGATGGGAAAAACTTCTTCAAAAACTGTTGTTACATTTCATCCCAAGCACGAATGGATCCTAGTCTTAAATTTTGTAGCCATGTTTTAGCTTTATCTTTTAATGAAAAAGGAAAAAGCTTTAATCTGATGGTGTTCATGCTACAATTTAAATTATTATATATGTTGCAAACCTCCTCAAATTCCCTTAAATGCAAGTG
>NW_011504952.1:0-4635 GCF_000495115.2 Populus euphratica
AACAATTAATTGACCAACTACAATCATTCATTCCTGTAATTGATCCTTCCATGAGTCGCATAAATTGGTCAACTAAGGAAAGCCGTAAAAAACTTAGATTGGATTTGAGCCTTCATTTGTGAATTTTTGTGTCTTTTGGTTTTATTATTGTGTTTTGTTATTTCTTATTTTTGTTTTAGTGTGTTTCAGGTTTGTCAGTGTTCGTTATTTTAGGTGATATCTTTATACTCTATCTTTCTACCTTTAAACATTGAGGACAATGTCTCGTTTTGGTTGGGGGGAGAGGGTAGTAGTTGATAAAAAAAAATTATTTTTCATTTCATAAAGCATGTGCATAATTGTTATTACTAGGATGGCAGAGTAAAGGAGCTCTTTTGTTAAAGTGACTCTTGAGACGCATCTTCGTAACCATTCTTAACAAGGTCTATTATAATACTTCTTGAAATATTCAGGTTTACAAACTCTCGCATTGTTATCACTTAATTCTGCTCATATACTTATTTAACATGTATTCTTAAACCTTAATTTACACACACACACACTTTAACATATGATTGTGGGTTGCATATTGGATTATTACATTATTTATGTTCTTTTGTTAAAGGTAACAACTAAGGAAAAGTGATTGTATATAATTAAAAAAACAAAGAGAAAAAAAAGAAAAAAAAAAGAAAAAAAAGAAAAAAAAATGATAATAATAAAAATGTAGATAAGTTTGGTTTCGTAGCCTCCCTAACCTAAGCAATTAAGCCCGAAGGGGTGTTTTAACACCTAATACCCTAAAGTCAACTGACTTGGGAGCTATTGGCCCAACGCTTGTTACATGGGTTGAGGAGAAAAGCTTAAGGAAATCAAACATTGCATTATCTACATATTAGTATCTGCGACCCGAGTTACTAAGTTCGTAGGGGTGTCTTAACACCTAATGCCCTAAGACCAACTGGTCTGGGAGTCATTAGCCGAAAGCTCGTTACATAGGTTAAAGATGCATGGTGTTTTTAAATTATATGTATATATATTTAAAAAAAAAGAAAAAAAAAGACAAAAATAATAATCCCAACCCAAGGAAGTTAACCTTAAACATTAGAACAAAAATTTTGTTTTCTTCCAACAAAAGCCCCATAATTATGTGTTGATACATTGAGCACAAAAGAAAGGTTTATGAATATCTTGTTAAGAGGTATTGAGTAGGTATATAAATTTAACGAGAGTTTGTTTATCTGAATAGATTAATAGAAGTTAAATGATGAACACCTTGCTTTGTGGAATTTGCAAATTTGTTTTCTATTTTAACGCTTTGATTACTAGGGACTAGTAATAAGCTGGTTGGGGGGTGTGATTAGTACTTAAAAGTGCATTTTTATCATGGTTTTATATCATCATTTTGCACTTGAAGTATCAATAACTCCTTAACTAAAGTATGTTTTATAATAATATATCTAATAATATAAGATACCTTTAATATATGGTAAATGTTCATTTTAAATGCAGGCCTATCACATAAATGAAAGGTTTGATTGATGACTTTAAGAACTTAAATTGCAAGGGCAAAGAGATGACCAAAATTAGAAAATAGATGTCAGTGCAATCCAAACCGGAACACTATTTGGTAATTGGGTCATATCTGGAGCTATAGATCTCAGATTTAGGTCTACTTAATATGGATGGAAAGTTAAGACATAGGCATACAACTTTCATATGAAGCCCAAGATCTGAAAAGGCCATTTTCAAGTCCAAATTATAGCAACAACAAAGAAGTCTGAATCTGTCCTCCAGCCCGAGCACTGTTCAGTATTTTGGCCATATCTGGAGTTCTAGAAGTCCAAATGAGCTGAATTTTTTACACAAGAAAGCTGAGACAATTGCCTACAAGTTTTTACACAAGAAACTAAGACAATTGCCTACAATTTTCATGTTTTTGAGTAGCTCCAATTTTGACTTTATCAATGATGTTTTGGGCAAACAAGAGAAGATAAGGATTGTCGCCAAGTTAAGAGTTGGCCACCCACTCATCAATTAGTCATCAAATCAATAGTTTCCAATTTTGGCCTATAAAAGGAGGCATTTGCCATGCATTTAGGCATCTTGGTTTCCAGATCAAGATCATGCTCTTCCTTTCTCTCTTTGTATTTTTTGTATTGCTTATGCTTTGCTTTCATTAATATCAAGTTTATGTCTTTCATTTCCTTTCATTTTCTTAGTTAACTTTTATCTTATTTATGTTTTTATTTTGTTTATTTATTTTTCTTTCTTTCATTATCTCTAGCTAAGTTTATTATGTCAAGGTGAAAAGGCTACACTAATGGTGTAAGAATAAGTATATTGTAAACTTAATATGGACTTTAATGTTTGATAATAACATGTTTTGTATTTGTTATCTTGTTCACTCTTTAATACTTTGCTTGTTAAATGACTAATCTAGATTTATGTTGTATAACACTTGGTACAATAAATACTTAGCACTCTCATAGCCCATACTGTATGGTAGGCTTGACACTTTCATAGCCCATCCTGTATGGTATAACTGACACCTGAGCTATGAAAGGAACTTGATTTGTTGTTAACATAAGTTATAATCATGAATACCTGAATACCTGACGAGATTTACATGTATTAGCATCAATCGAATAAGATGACTAATGTAATCTTGTTAATAATATATAATCTGATTGGAACCTCCTTTGTGTGTGGTTTCCAATTGAATAATAAGAGTTTGTACTATACTTGTTTGACATGCCATTAGTGGATCCTCTAACCTTGACATTTGTTATTATCATTGTTTAATCGTTACATTAATATTTCATCTCAAAGTTCTCATCTTCTTCTTCTTCTTCTTCTCCTTATTATTATTATTATTATTATTATTATTATTATTATTATTATTATTATTATTATTACTATTATTGTTATTACTATTATTGTTGTTGTTTATAATTTGTACAATTAACCTCCCTGTGGTTCGACCCCGGTCTTGCCGGGTTATTTATTACTTCGACACTCCTGCACTTGGGAGAAGACATCACTCTTTTAGTCGTGTCATTTAGCTAAATTTATTATATCAAGGTAAAAAGGTTATACTAATGGTGTAAGAATAAGTATATTGTAAACTCAATATGGACTTTAATGTTTGATAATAACATGTTTTGTATTTGTTATCTTGTTCACTCTTTAATACTTTGCTTGTTAAATGACTAATCTAGATTTATGTTGTATAACACTTGGTACAATAAATGCTTGGCACTTTCATAGCCCATCCAGTATGGTATAACTGACACGTGAGCTATGAAAGGAACTTGATTTGTTGTTAACATAAGTTATAATCATGAATACCTGAATATCTGACGAAATTTACATGTATTAGCATTAATCGAATAAGATGACTAATGTAATCTTGTTAACAATTTATAATCTGATTGGAACCTCCTTTGTGTGTGGTTTCCAATTGAATAATAAGAGTTTATACTATACTTGTTTGACATACCATTAGTGGATCCTCTAACCTTGACATTGTTTGTTATCATTATTTAATCCTTACGTTAATTTTCCATCTCAAAGTTCTCATTAAGTTTTTCTTCTTCTACTACTATTATTTTTATTATTATTGTTATTATTGTTACTATTGTTGTTGTTATTGTTGTTATTGTATTATTGTTATCTATAATTTATATAATTAACCTCTCTATGGTTCAAACCCAGTCTTATTGAGTTATTTATTACTTCGACACTCCTGCACTTGGGAGAAGACATCAATCTTTTAGTCGTGTCAAATATTTACCATAAATTAATGGTGTTTTATGGTATCAGACTTGTTATTATAAAACATGTTTTAGTTAAAGAGTTATTGATACTTCAATTGCGAAATGATGATATAAAACCTTCATAAAAATATACTTTTAAGTACTAATCATGTACCATTTTTTATATAAATTTTTTTGAGATTAATAAACCATTATAATTCAAAACTCAAAATTTTTATTTAAAAAAAAATAACTTTAGCATAACAGCTTTATTTACTCACTTTTTTTCCATATAAAATGGACTTATCATTAACACGATTATTTAAAAATGTTGTTCTAACTCCTGAGATATTTTTATCCTTCACATTTACAATCCATTTAGAATCGTATTTATATGGTATGAAAGTTTATAGAGAAATCATCATCATATTATAATTTTAATATCATATATTATAATACTAATGTTTTATTTCCAATTTATATAACAAATTGTAGTTATTATTTATATAATTCTTTACAGGTTGCAAGACAAACACATAATAATTAATTTCAAGCTAGTTTAAAGACTAGTGTGAATAATTATAATTTTTGAGACTAAAATGTATTCTTATATACCTGTGTAAAGAATTTGTAATAAGTATGTGTG
Source organism: Populus euphratica (assembly GCF_000495115.2). Lineage (NCBI taxonomy): Eukaryota > Viridiplantae > Streptophyta > Magnoliopsida > Malpighiales > Salicaceae > Populus > Populus euphratica. The sequence continues at coordinate 4,384 of NW_011504952.1, forward strand.
AGTTTATCATTTCCGTGTCAGTTATTCTTTTATTTTATTTTTTCTAAATACAATAAAGTAAATCATTATCTCATGTGTATAAAATGATTGTGAGTTTGTTCATTTTTGTGATTAAAAAATATTTTTGTTAATTTTTTATTTTAAAATCATTGTTATATGCTAAAATAAAAAATAAATTTTTTAAAATAAAAAACTATTATTTTAATATATTTACAAATAAAAAATAATTTAAAAACACACGACACCTCAATT
>NW_011504903.1:0-4749 GCF_000495115.2 Populus euphratica
TGCAGTGGCTGATCTAAATTATGATAAAGTAACTACTTGCGATAATTTATATATCCATGCAGGACAGCTGCTCTTATAAGACTTTTGTTCTTCTCTAGAATGGGATTGATTTTGATCTTCAGAATTCTTCCTTGTCAAGTTTCTACCAAAACGCAGCCTGCGAAATTTTTTATTATTCAAATATTGTTCCTGCCAACCACTTTAATTTCTAAATTAACTGTCGGCTCATGAGCTTGCAAGGATGCTCTTTACAAGAAAGCTCAAAACAAAGAGAGTACTGTTTTGACCAAGCAAGGGATAAGGTAAATCGAGATTTGGTGAAAGCACCTGGCATGATCCTAGAAATTCACAACATTCGCCCAGTGGATTAATTAATTGTATATTCTAACATGTGGGCTAGATAATAATGTACTTGCATGCAGGGGCCAAATTAGAGGCTGTCCATGCAAGAAAATTCTTTTTTTTTTTCAGCCTCTCTTTCCTCAACAAATTAGATTTTTAGTATTTTTTTTCTTTAATTTCAATCTTCGAACCTGAAATTCCTAGCTCCGCCATGCTTGCATGATAGATAATCTTCAAGGCTACAGAAAAAAAGAGAGAGTATATTTGGTAATTTACTAAGAAATTTATAGACAAAAGGTAAATGTACCTTTTGGCCCGAGGTTAAGTATTATTTGCTAGGGTGTCGCACTGTTGTTGTTCGCCAAGAATATTAAAGACGTAGGAATAATAATGAAACTAATTTTTTGAAGAAATTGTAGTATAATATTAGATGGGGTGTTTATATTATTATTAGAATTCGTAGTTATTAGCTGCCAGCAATTTTTATTTATTATTATTTTTGTTTACCTTTTGTTGGCTCCCTCCAATCACGTGCTGTGTTCAACATGGGAGGTAGATCGGATTTAAGCATTAAAAACATTTGAATGAGAATTTTGGTAATCCTTTGAGTATCTATCAGAGTTCTTCTGCATGAGATTCTAGTATATTTATGCCATAGAATGAATTAATTAATTTTGTATGTATTCTAGTATATATTCACTAGCTCCACCTTCTTTATTCGGAGATGAGATTATAATAGACATTATATCTGCTAATTAATTGTTAGCTTGCCCCTTCCGAGTTAATTATTGTGATGATATTGACTTTATCCTACGACCAGTGTAATATTCGATGAAAACACCGACTCGTTTTTCAAGAAAAAAAATAGTGAATTAGTTGCAATTACTAATAAGTAATGTAATTAGTTTACCAAAAAAAAAAGTAATGAAATTAAAATGATTTAATTAGTTGTATATTTTTATATTTTTATTTTCTTTTGTTCAAGTGGAGAAAGGAGAAAGAATAAATAAATTTAGGAGCATGGATAGACAAGTATTCAACTTGATGAGGAATAGATATTTTTAAGTTCATCCTCGTGAAAAGAAGGCTCGAAGGTTATGATTGATTCATTCCTCCATAAAGAGAAGCTCAATTAAATTTAGCATATTTGGAGGTAAAGGTAAGGGTTTCTTTTTCTGATCATGGCTTTCTTTCTTAAGAATAGATTTTCATAATAAATCTTACTTAATTTGTATACTCATGATGATAGCAGGTATTTAAGTATTTAAAACATTATGGACAATTCACTCATAGAAAAGTGCTCAATGATCTATATTAATATTCAAATTAAAAATAAATATTTATGTGTCAATTAAATAAAAATAATAATGATTTATTGTTAAATAGAAAAATAAAAACTAAAATTGATCATCAAATTAACTAGAAAAGATAAGAAGTGAATGACCAAAAGATAAAGGCCATGATCGATCATAAGGGTTACAAGTGTTGAAAATTTCTTTAATTAACATATTTTAAACAAATTATGGATAAATAAAAAATTAATTTCAAAGAATTATTGATTTTTTTAAAAATTTAATCCTTGATGTATTGTAGCTATTCAAAGGTTGATAATGGTAAGAATTAATTCTTCAACCTTTTAACTTTTAAAATTTATTATAAAAAAATGGTTGAATGAAGAGTTTCTAGCTTGAATTTTTTAGATTTTTTCACTCTTTCTCACCTTATTTTTTTTAGTGTTTTCATTCTCTTTTATGCTTTAGTTTTTCCTTCCAAATCTAGAGCTTAAGCTCATAGCTTGTTAAGAGATATTTGATTTTTTTTTTATTATGGTTCAAAGATTTTGTTTAGAAGTGTATCTAAACTAAAATAGTGTTGTTGAAATTTTGAAATGTATATTTCAAAACATCCTAGTTATACAAGTAAGGAGTAATAAAACCTTTAAAAAGTGATTTATCCTTAACAATAATAAAAGTTTTGTTCATTTAAAGTGCTTCAACAAGTAAATGTCATTATTTGTTTTAATTTAAATATTGTTATTTTTATTATTAGTATGCATATTAGGACTTTGATCTTATATAAATTGCAAGTTTAACAACATATTTAGTATGCATGTTAATATTCTTTTTATAATATTTATGTTGAAAACATGTTTGTCTTGAATTTTATTTTTTTTGCATGTTTATAGATTTAAAATTGTATGCATTCTATGCTTACATTGAATAATCTTTTATATTTTGTATGCTCTTGTTATAATAAATTAAATATCTTTGTTCACTAGTCTAATATAATACAATATATTTTAATAATAAGAAGTCATAATCAACTATGAAAAGACAATTGATTAATAATAAAGACAAGGGTAAATAAGAATCCTTAAAAAAGTAATATGACAAGTATTACAAATTATTTATGATTCATATGATTGTCATACATAAAGAAATTCAATTTGTATTATAATCCATAATGTAAACTTCTTATTTTTTTATAAACAATCTATATAATATTAGGATTAAAAGTTTATATGAAATTCAATTAAAAGTTTATATGAAATTCAAACTATGTAATAATATAAAAAAGTCATCTAGTTATTGGAAATAATGGTCAGCCCTATATATATTATTTTATTCACAATCTTTTCTAAAAAATTTCTCTTTTCTTTATCACTTTCCTTAACAATTTTTTTAACATTATACTACTTTATTTCTTTTAGGATTATTACTTATTTATTTAGCATTACTGAGCCTATTAAGGTTTATAAATAGACTTCACACTTTATTTGATTTATGAGGTTGTTATTTATTTATTTTTTGAAATCAATTTCTAATTATAGTTTTTTCATATTATAAGAAAGAAATGAAAAACATGTAATATATTGATCAAGAAGTTAACAATCAATGAATAACTTAGTATTAGATTAATCATCATGATTTTTTGTTTTATCAACATATTGGCACGCCTAGTGAAATAACTTGTTTAGGAACCATGCTACCTAAAAATACTACATGTAAGATCATTGCTATAATAAATGATGTTTAATCAATATAAAAAACAAATAAAGGCTATTTTTTTTGTCATAAAGAGCCTAACAATCTATCACCATATGTATTAATAGAACAACCTGTGTTAAACATGTCACAAGATAGATATTCATTATCTAATTTCATGCAACAATAAAAAAACTGCACTTTAATAAAACCTTAAAGTTCGTATGCAATCTTTTACTTTTTCACTTTTCTCAATGATGTTGCCTCTATCAACTTCTAATAGATATCCTGGTGCTTATATGTCTTCAACACAACCTTACATCTATCTTTTTTGCAAGCTAGATGACATTATTAGATGGTCATAACTAGCTCTGTTAAATTCCAGTTAGTTAGTAGTGACTACTTTAAAAATAATATTTTTTTAACAAAACTTAAACTTATATAAATTTGATTTAAATGTAGTCTAGATGTAGAATATAACTAATACAACTTATGCTTGCATAGTTTTGTTAATTACCATAATAGTATTATGGTAATTAACTATACTTTGCAGGTCATATATAATCAAATCAACTAGTTACAAAATAATTTTAAAAGGAGTAGAATGAACACTTTTTTTTTTATTCATACCCATGAGAAGAAAGTTTAAGGATATTTTGCAGTAAAAAGCATTTCAATAGGGGTGTTTGGAAACATATAATATCAAACTAGATATTATATGTCCATGTATAAAGCATTATACTAAGCTTCTCTGAAACAAGGCATCATTGCTCTTAATGCACCAATGATCTCATAAGTGTATAGGCAGCTTCGAGCCATTTACATGACATAACAACCATATTCGTAGCCATAACAACTATTATTAGGAAATTTAGTGCCTCACAGGGTTTTTTTCAACAAGAAGCTTTAACCTTTTACACCTCAAATTATTATTAATTAACAAATAAAAAAAATAACTGACAAGGTTGAGTTACTCAACACTTAACATAGATATAGTTAGAAGTTCGACGTACAAATATGTCTATATATAATAGTCCATATCTTAAGTGAGTTAATATGTTGTGTTCAATTCTTATAAGAATCAAGATAGCTGGCTTCAAATATTTTTCTAAAAAAGATAAATAGTTAATAAGAAAACACATCATTAAATTCACTAATCAATATAAAAATAATATAAAAAATTCTTTTTTAAAATTGAAGTTGTTTGGTTCTTTGCTGACCAAGACTGAGTTTTATTAGTTTTTTATATTGCTATCCAACTTTATTAATAATTAAGTTTCATAAATATATATTAAAATAAAATTATTTAACCATCATACCTATTCATTGAAATTATATCAATAATTATGTTTTATTTTTTAATGAAATTGTGTTAGTTATATATCAACTACTATTAATAATCATTAAGTTTTTTTTTTTGGCA
>NW_011505045.1:0-4401 GCF_000495115.2 Populus euphratica
GTTTCTTTCTTTGTTTTTTCCATGTGTTTTTGAAGCTCTCTATCTTCAGTTCAACTTCTAGATCAGCCGGTCTTAGGTGATGCGCTTGAGGTTTTGTTTTTTGGGGCAATTAATTCATGTCATTTTCACTCCAGCCACATATACAGTCATCATCAACATGGCTGGATAAATACTTGAGAGGAGAAACAGAAGTGACAAGAAATGGGATAGGAAAATAATTAGTAACTAAATCTTGTTTAACTCATGCAAGATTCTGCTCTGATTTTCATCAGATGATAGGGTGTGCATCCACTTTTCTTGTTACCCTTCTTAATATTTCTTATCGTGGTTTAAGTCTCCCTGAACCTAGATCTTTTAAGCTAAACCTCTTGCTCGAGATCTCTCGGCCCCGCCTCTATTTCCTCCCCTTTCTTAGTCATTCTTCACAGATCTTCATTAAACATCTTATGCTTCTAATGTATAAATATATATATTTTCTTTGTAGTTCTTTTCGACAATTTTCTTAAACATTTTCTCTCACCTCATAGCTTCTTCTTGAAATCAAGTTTCGTTCTTCGTTTTTTGGGAGATTCTTGTTAGCCTAGCTAACTACTTCATATTTCTTAGTGGTTTACATCTTTCTGCACCTAGATCTTTTTAGCTAAAACGCATTGCTCAAACTCTCCCCCCGTTCCCTTTTCTTAATCATTTTTACACATCCTTGTGATATTTCTTTCTTTAATTTGTAGTTCTTCTTTGCATTTTTATTGAACATTTTTCCTCGCCCCACTTTCTTAAAATCAAGTTTCTTTCTTTGTTTTGGGGGACAATATTGTAGTGTGAACTCGTTGATTTAAGTCGTCCAAAAAAAAAAATCTTTGACTATATTTAGCATAGGAAAAATGCAAGTGAAATTCTTGGAAACAGCTTTGCACTTCCTTAAACTGGAATAATACACTCTCTTTTGTTTTTATTTCAAACTGTTGCAATTGCCTAGCTATTCCATGCTTTTTTTGGTAGACATGAAATGTAAAAGTCAGATAAGTTAGCTATTAGGTTAAGAAAATTGCTTGATAAGAGCATATATAATATAGAAGCTTCTTTGGGTTGTGAAAGAATTGATCTTTTGTGTAGACATGGGAAGAGGAAAGATTGAGATCAAGAGGATCGAGAACACTACGAATCGTCAGGTTACTTTCTGCAAGAGAAGAAATGGGCTGTTGAAGAAAGCCTATGAATTATCAGTCCTTTGTGATGCTGAAGTTTCCCTCATCGTCTTCTCTAGCCGTGGCCGTCTCTATGAGTACGCCAACAACAAGTAACTTTACCTTCCCTAAATCTTCATATCATAGGGTTTGTTCTCTTTTCTTTTCTTTTTCCGATCCTCAGATTTAATTTCTTTTTTCACAAATCATTAGGTCTTGTTTCTTTTGTAATAATATACGTACATTTACTTCTTTTATAGAAGAAGAAAGACAATGAAGGGTGAAATATTAGGAGGGTAGATCCCAAATCATGCAAACAGTCCGTGAGTTTTGGCTTTTCAAGGAGTTGTTTGTCAGATCAGAACATTTGACTTAGATCTTAGTTGGCTGGAACTCATATGTTCTTTTCTTCTTTATGCTGATATTATCTCGAGTTTACAGAAAGGTTAGCAGAGGAATGAGTATAAAGCCCTTCTTTTTTTAATAGAAATGAGAGTATAATTAAAGCCATACCTTTTATATATTATATCAAATAAGAATTTACCATATAAAATAAATATCTAAAAATAATAGATTACTTCATGATCGACGATTTATGTCCATAGTCAAATACGGTAGACCTCCAAGAGATATTATCTCAGCTAATATGGATTCAACCACATAGTATATTTTATCCTTTAAAAAACATATACTGAGGAAGGAAGAATCTCATGCTATATAAGCAACTAAGGCCGTCGTTACTTAGATGTAGAATAGTGGCATCATCACTTTCTTTCTACTCCATTTAATTTGGTGATTTATCTAAGCGCATGCTTTCGTTTCATGATTTTCTCCGCCTCATGTTCCTTCAAATTTATCAAATGGGATATAGTGATAATAAACATTTTGGCTATTTGTAAACTGTAATCATGATTTTCAAACGAAAGGTGCTTCCTAAATTTAGGTTTGCCCTCTGCTATTTTACTATTTATAATGACCATTATGTTCTAAGGATAGTGATATGCATATATAGATGCATTATAGAGGCTTTCCATCTTGGAAATTATGCAAATGTAAGTATGCTAGTTGACTGAGTCCATGACAGGTATTCTCTTTTATTAGTCATCTGCCATGTTTTTTCAATCCACCCAGCTTATTTAAATGATCAATAAGGGTCTTAAGGTTTCGAAGTTTAATGAGGGCTTCCATGAACAATTAGTATAGTTATATTATTGAGAATTATAAATTGACTAGATGCTAACTAGTAATTTATAAGAGTAATTTAACAGAAAAAACTATGTTTAGTACGTCATTTAAAACATTTGCTACCTTGTTGAAGAAAAGTTAATAACAAATTTATCAACAACAACACATAATACAGTACAATAATAATAATAAAGCATAGTATCAGCTGCATGATGAGGCTTGCCAGGAATGAGAAGAAAGGAACATATTCGTCTTTCTAATCTCTTAACAGAACTCTTCTTCCCATGCATCTAGATCTTGGATTGTAAGGCAAGCCCTCTCTATTGTCTTGATTCTCTTTTCTCCTTTTGGTGCTGCCCTGTTAGAGGTTCCATAATTAATGTATAGTAGTACAGACACAGAACTTTGAATGATTAAGCCTGATCCTTTCCCATTCCATTGCTAGTATGGGTTCTCAGTTTTTCATTACCTTCTGTTTCCACTTTGAGCTTTCACTGACAGCAGCTTCGACTTTTATCTTTTGACAGGACTCTTGTTCATTCTATACGAGAGGTTTTATAATAAGTCAGTGAGGACAAACAAAAATGAAAGCTCAAAGTGAAGACTAACCTAGACATATTTTAAAAGTTTCTTTAATGATCCATTCTATCTTTCTTCGCTTAGATTCAATTATGGGGGTTGAATATGCTCTACCAACAAAAAAAAAAGAAAAAAAGAACCATGGCCGAAGTAGAAAGTAGAGCACTTTTAGGTCCTTGTGAAAAGGCACGTGGGGAGATACATTTGCCATTGTCTTTCCTACAAAGAAACCTGAACTGAATTTGATCAGTCCCATGATAACCTTTGTGTTCAATCTCTTTTAGCGTCTTCATTGATCACTCCTCTAAAGTCTTAATACTTAAATCAAAAAACAAGTCGTGGTGTAATTGATTACAGTCTATGGGCTCTCAAGCTACTTAAAACCCTCCCTCCAATGACCACAAGAGAGAAATCATTCTTCATCTAAACTCTTCTTTCACTTGCTACAGAACTATCTATCTAAAATAAATTCTTACTTTAAACTCACAACTGGACATGTAACTAAGAAAAAGATGCCAACTAATGCAGTACTGGTTTGGCGTCCAGTTTACGTACGGCTAACTCCTTTCTCTTCCTTCAGTGGTGTAATTGATTACAGTCTTTACTTTTCACAGCACAGTATTGAAGCAAATCTCTGATCGTTTTCCTCTCCCATTGATTGCAGATCCCATCTCTTTTTGGTCTTCCTGTTTCTATTTTTAGCTTTGAAACTTTCCACGTCTTTTGCTTGTTTCCCATGTTTTACTTTCAGTATTCTCCTTGCTTATCTTCTGTTTTTCCTTTCTTATGTTGGGGTGTAATAAATGAAGCAGAAAGGTAAAAACACTGCTTTTGCTAGGGTCTCTTCATCTTAGTGATAGAGAGTAAGAAGTCAAAGGCAAGGTTTTGCAATAGTTAACTGGCACGTCAGGTGCAAGAAACTACAGGAATGGAATAATATTGTTTCTCTGTGCATATGAATTGAGCTGTCTTGGAAAGTTGACAATACCATTAGCTGTTGTTTCACTTCTGTGTGATCCTTTTCTATATCTTCTTCACGTAGAATGATATACGAGGTTTGGGTCGGTTGACTAGGAAATCCTGTAAAGCAACCTTTCCATATATGCACTGCTTTTCATTATTATTTTTCATGTGATTTGATTTTCAATTTTAAATTAACAATAGGTCAAGTTGTGTTTTTCATGCACGTGAATTAACATGGTGAAAACAAATCAATATGTTCATGATGATCAGTTTGAAACCCTAATGACGCTTCGAAGAATTTGAAACAGTGAGGATGTAAAAATTAACCATGCATCTCAGGCCTGTTCTTTTGTGGTTTGAACTTAGAAACTTCTTCGTTTTTGGTAGCAGCATAAGATCAACTATAGATAGGTACAAGAAGGTCAGTTCAGATCGTTCAAATACTGCCTCCATCACAGAAATCAATGCCCAGGTATGCTTTTTGTTCCTC
>NW_011505043.1:0-4404 GCF_000495115.2 Populus euphratica
CATGAAAGTTGTAGGAAATTGTCTCAGCTTTCATGTGTAAACAATTCAGCTCATTTGGACTTCTAGAACTCCAGATATGGCCAAAATACTGAACAGTGCTGCGGCTGGAGGACAACTTCGGGCTTCGTTGTTGTTGTAATAATTTGGACTTGAAAATGACCTTTTTAGATCTTGGGCTCCATATGAAAGTTGTAGACCTATGTCTTACCTTTCCATCCATATAAAGTAGACCTAAATCTGAGATCTATAGCTCTAGATATGACCCAATTACCAAACAGTGTTCCGGTTTGGATTGCACCCATATCTCTTTTCTAATTTTGGTCATCTCTTTGCCCTTGCAATTTAAGTTCTTAAAGTCATCAATTAATCCTTTCATTTATGTGATAGGCCTGCATTTAAAATGAACATTTACCACAAATTAAAGGTATCTTATATTATTAGATATATTATTATAAAACTTGCTTTAGTTAAGGAGTTATTGATACTTCAAGTGTAAAATGATTATATAAAACCATGATAAAAATGCACTTTTAAGTATTAATCACACTCCCCAACCAGCTTATTACTAGTCCCTAGTAATCAAAGCGTTAAAATAGAAAAAAAATTTGCAAATTCCACAAAGCAAGGTATTCATCATTGAACTTCCATTAATCTATCCAGATAAACAAACTCTCATTAAATTTATATATCTGCTCAACACCTCTTAACAAGATATTCATAAACCTTTCTTTTATGCTCAATGTATCAACACATAATTATGGGGCTTTTCTTGGAAGAAAACAAAATTTTTGTTCTAATGTTTAAGGTTAACTTCCTTGGGTTGGGATTATTATTTTTTTCTTTTTTTTTCCTTCTTTTTTTTAAATATATATACATATAATTTAAAAACACCATGCATCTTTAACCCATGTAACAAGCGTTCAAGCTTTAGGGTTTTAGGTGTTAAAACACCCCTTCGGGCTTAATTGCTTAGGTTAGGGAGGCTACGAAACCAAACTTATCTACATTTTTATTATCAATATTTTTTCTTTTTTTTCTTTTAATTATATACTATCCCTTTTCCTTAGGTGTTACCTTTAACAAAAGAACATAAATAATGTAATAATCCAATATGCAACCCACAATCATATGTTAAAGTGTGTGTGTGTAAATTAAGGTTTAAGAATACATGTTAAATAAGCATATGAGCAGAATTAAGTGATAACAATACAAGAGTTTGTAAACCTGAATATTTCAAGAAATATTATAATAGACCTTGTTAAGAATGGTTACTAAGATGCGTCTCAAGAGTCACTTTAACAAAAGAACTCCTTTACTCTGCCATCCTAGTAACAACAATTATGCACATGCTTTGCTCATTTACTCTGTCATCCTAGTAACAACAATTATGCACATGCTTTATGAAATGAAAAATAATTTTTTTTATCAACTACTACCCTCTCCCCCCAACCAAAATGAGACATTGTCCTCAATGTTTAAAGGTAGAAAGATAGAGTATAGAAGATATCACCTGAAATAACGAACACTGACAAACCTGAAACACACTGAAACAAAAATAAGAAATAACAAAACACAATAATAAAACCAAAAGACACAAAAATTCACAAATGAAGGCTCAAATCCAATCTAAGCTTTTTACGGCTTTCCTTAGTTGACCAATTTATGCGACTCATGGAGGGATCAATTACAGGAATGAAGGATTGTAGTTGGTCAATTAATTTTTCAGCAGTAACAGCAGAGATTATGATTTGTCGTGCAGAAGATGTTAGAAATTCCTGTTCCACAGCATGATCAAGAAAAGACAACAACTTATCATAATAACCATTAACATTTAACAAACCTATGGGTTTATGGTGAATGTGCAGTTGAGCCCAAGAGGAAATATGAAAGATCTCTTCCAGTGTGCCTAGACCACCTGGTAAAGCAATGAAGGCATCACCATGGTTAAATGTTGCGATGTCGCGGTCGCACAAATTAATTACCCTTACACTTAAATCACACAAGATAGTATAGAGCAAGCAAGGGATCGATCCCACGAGGAAGATTTAGTTCAGATTTTTATGCTATACGTTATGCAATTGGGGGGTTTTGATTTGTGATAATCTAAAATATGGAAGAAATTAAACTAGTGAACACAATCAATTAAAACTGAAATTTATCAAGAAAACAAACCTTGGTCACAGATCAATTAAAACTAAAATTTATCAAGAAAACAAACCTTGGTCACAAGCACACATCCACCTAAAGAAATCAGAACTGATCCTTAAAACGAAACTCCAGTTTATATTCTGAATTTTTATCTTTTCTTAACTTTGGTTAATTAACGGATCCGCCGTATAACTAGCCCTAACCAACAAATAATCACAGTGTCCGCACTAATGATTTAATCTAATGACAGCCTTAAGATCTAGATAAATTCATTAATCTTAACAACCAAGTTGTCTGCTTGTGTTGCTTTGATCGAATGTTTTCCCTAAGTTTAATAACGTAGTTCCGCCACAATTATCAAGCTTAGTTGCTTCACAAGTTTATATACCCTAACTCCGGTTTTGATACCAAACTTAGCAATAGATTGTTCACAATAATACTGATATCAAACTTAGCAATAGATTGTTCACAGTAATAACTTAGAGTCCGCTCTAGCAATTATCAACAACAATCATAGAAAACATGCATAGGAAAACAATCATACTCATTCATAATACAAACTGAAAATAAATGAAGAATAAATCTCACAGTTCTTGAAATCTGAAAGTTTCTGCGTCCTTGCAACCAAGAAAAGAGCTTAGCCTTGCATATCTATTGAACAACTACTCCTAAAGATAAAAGAAAGCATTATTTCTAGTATATAGAGAAGAGAGTTTGTGTTTCTTCACTTCTAGTTGCTACCACCTTTCTTTGATTCTATTGCACTCCCTCCTCTTCTTTCTTGGCTCTCTTGATGTCTATATATAGGCTTCAATGGCAGCTCCTCTTGCTTCTTTATCAACAATGGTGGCTGCCAAACTTGCCAAACTTTGACATTAGTAGTCACCACAAACAACCCACCATTGTAGCCTCCTTCTTTGACAATGGCAGCATTCCAACTTGCAGTTGGTTTGTGGTTGGTGATTTGAGGTTGGTGGATTGAGGTTGGTGGCTACTTTTCTTGACCTTCTAGATTGATCTCTTCATTTTGATCTCTAGAAATCACGCTCTACACAAAACATCGACTGAACATCAAATCTGCCAATTATCTCCAATTTACTCCTTTTTGCATTTTTCATCCAAAAGTGCCTTCAAAACATAAAACAAAGAATATCAAGGCACTTTACATATAAAACATGGACAAAACATTAGGTAAATGTGGGTGAAACAATCGAATAATATGGTTACATCAGCTACTTTTCTTGACCTTCTAGATTGATTTACTAGAGGGGCTAAATTGCTAAAATTATAACTTGGATGATAGTTTAGAAGCTTCGAAACATAATTTGGACTCATTTCTTCACGAAACCTGATTGCTGGCAGAATTCAGTTGTCATCTTTGAAAAATCATATCGCAACCTGATTGCTGGCAAACATAATTTGGACTCATTTCTTCACGAAACCTGATTGCTGGCAGAATTCAGTTGTCATCTTTGAAAAATCATATCGCCCTCATATGACATCGTTTTTGGCTTAACATTGGAGCGTTTCTAGACCTTTGAGTCAGGAATCCAAAAAAATTGAGTTTGCATCAATTGGACTTCTATAACTCCAGATATGGAATTTTGAATGGACAAAGGTCAACAGTGGCAGAATACGAGATTTGACTTTGAAGGATGTGATTTCCATGATCTTCCTCTTTGTATTTTTCTTGCATTACATTTCCAGAAAGGTATGGATGTTAGCTTTTTAGAGCCACTGGAATCACTTCATTTTGATCTCTAGAAATCACGCTCTGCACAAAACATCGACTGAACATCAAATCTGCCAATTATCTCCAATTTACTCCTTTTTGCATTTTTCATCCAAAAGTGCCTTCAAAACATAAAACAAAGAATATCAAGGCATTTTACATATAAAACATGGACAAAACATTAGGTAAATATGGGTGAAACAATCGAATAATATGGTTACATCATTAAACATTGCATTCATTCGAGCTGACATTGTGGAGACCTGAAGTTCCTCTCCAATTGTTTTTCCAATGATGTCCCATTGTGCTAAAGCTTCGGGGACGACCCCCAAAACTTGACTACCTTCTAAAAATGCAGCTATTGACACACCTCCCATTAACCCAAGACTGCCTCCCCCATACACTAAATGAATCTTTCTCTCAGCTAGCACTTGATCAAGATGATTTGCTGATTCTAAAAACTCCCTTTCTTTCCCAGGACTAGATCCACCGAAAACACAAATATTTCTTATATGATGACCTGA
>NW_011504918.1:0-4703 GCF_000495115.2 Populus euphratica
TTATTATCATCATTTTTTTTTCTTTTTTTCTTTTTTTTCTTTCTTTTTTTTCATGTTTTTTTTTTAATTATATACAATCCCTTTCCCTTAGTTGTTACCTTTAACAAAAGAACATAAATAATGTAATAATCCAATATGCAACCCACAATCATATGTTAAAGTGTGTGTGTGTAAATTAAGGTTTAAAAATACATGTTAAATAAGTATATGAGCAGAATTAAGTGGTAACAATATGAGAGTTTGTAAACCTGAATATTTCAGGAAGTATTATAATAGACCTTGTTAAGAATGGTTACTAAGATGCGTCTCAAGAGTCACTTTAACAAAAGAACTCCTTTACTCTGCCATCCTAGTAACAACAATTATGCACATGCTTTATGAAATGAAAAATAATTTTTTTTTTTATCAACTACTACCCTCTCCCCCCAACCAAAACGAGACATTGTCCTCAATGTTCTAAGGTAGAAAGATAGAGTATAAAAGATATCACCTGAAATAACGAACACTGACAAAACCTGAAACACACTGAAACAAAAATACGAAATAACAAAACATAATAATAAAACCAAAAGACACAAAAATTCACAAATGAAGGCTCAAATCCAATCTAAGCTTTTTACGGCTTCCCGTAGATGACCAATTTATACGACTCATGGAAGGATCAATCACAGGAATGAAAGATTGTAGTTGGTCAATCAATTGTTCAGTAGTAGTAGCAGAGATTATGATTTGTCGTGCAGAAGATGTTAAAAATTCCTGTTCCACAGCATGATCAAGAAAAGACAACAACTTATCATAATAACCATTAACATTTAACAAACCTATGGGTTTATGGTGAATGTGCAATTGAGCCCAAGAGGAAATATGAAAGATCTCTTCCAATGTGCCTAGACCACCTGGTAAAGCAATGAAAGCATCAGCATGGTTAAACATTGCATTCATTCGAGCCGACATTGTGGAGACCTGAAGTTCCTCTCCAATTATTTTTCCAATGATGTCCCCTTGTGCCAAAGCTTCAGGGACGACCCCCAAAACTTGACTACCTCCTAAAAATGCAGCTATTGACACACCTCCCATTAACCCAAGACTGCCTCCCCCATACACTAAATGAATCTTTCTCTCAGCTAGCACCTAACCAAGATGATTTGCTGATTCAAAAAACTCCTTTTCTTTCCCAGGACTAGATCCACCGAAAACACAAATATTTCTTATTTGATGACTTGAGGAACTTGCCATTTCTACACACTTCTGTATTTGTTGAATGTATGGGTTGAGTAGAAATGAAAGGAAGGAACAAAGGGTTTTATAGATGAGAAAGTAGAAAGGCAATCATAACATCTATATGTAGGCCAGCTAGAGTCTCACACACACTCTCTCTCTTTTTATTTATTTATTTATTTACTTTTGAAAAAAAACATGTGTATGTACAGGTAGTTGTGATTGTGGCTCACATCTTCCCTTGGTTTTACGTCCAAGAACGGCTTAAACGCCCTCTATAGGTCGGGGATAGGCTTCCCATCCAGTTTTCTTAAAAACTGGCAAACAGGGTCTTTTTTAGTCAGATTCCCAAGACTAAGTCGATCATGTTCTTTATGAAATAGTGGCCATAAATCATGAATTACACGATGCACATCTCCACTAGGATGCGTCTCAAGAGTCAATAGAAGATTATCTAAAGACTCCTTACTCAGGCCATCCTTAATGAATTGTATTTTATCTTCACGGTTTATAGATACCATTCCTAAAGAACGACATTGTGTATTACAAGTCCATCTAGCACATCGATGACAGACATCCAGTCGTTTTGCACGACGCTTCTTTGCAAAAGTGCTTTTACCTGTTCTAGGCATGTATGAAATGAAGAAGTTAGAGGACTCACCTGATAATCGGACCTTTGCTTCAATCAACCAGCGAATATCTTCAGGAATTCCATGATTCATTAACAATCTCAATCTTGCACATCTAGCACGGTAAATTTTTATAATCGCATTCTGAGGCAGAGCGGGAAAATACTTTTTCAATTTTTCAAGATTAGTGTCCATTTTCAAATGAGAATTGGAAGAGAGATTCAAAGAATTGCACAGATATATACACAAATATCAGTAATTGTGGGAAACTGAAAGAACCGACTTAAGTCACGGAGTACCGTTATCCGCCATTTGACCGGGGTGAGAGAAACTAGCAAAAATCACTCAAAAAGAAACATAAAAAAAGAAAATGTGAGAAAAACAAAATAATCAACCTTTATCTACAAGATCATTCAAGCTAGCTGATTCATTTTCACTAGGAAAATTATCAAAGTAAGCTTTCAAACGATGTCCATTTTCCTTAAAATCATTGTCATTCATTGAATTCTCAATATCACAAGCCCCATAAGGATTGCTCCATCTTGGTCTTAGCTCTCTAGGAAATGCATAGATTTGAGAATTATAAAACAAAACTTTTTGACCAGTATCAATCTTTTGACAATTTTCACAAGTTTTGCAGAATGCATGCGTGTCCTTGAACATGGTAGGCCAATAAAATCCATTTTGAAAGATTTTTGCAATTGTCTTTTTTGACGAGAAACAACTTCCACATGCTTCAGAATGACAAAGTTTAATGACACTACTTACCTCATTGTCGGGAATGAATCTTTGAAATATTTGATCAGGACAATATTTGAATAAGTTAGGGTCATCACAATAAAAGCCCTTCACTTCGTTCATAAACTTTTCTTTGTCTTGGGTACTCCAATCAACTGACAAATCTTCTAAAGCAAGAAAATTGATATTTTTATTATACCAAGGCATTGGACTAAGAGAAAGTAAGGATTCGTTAGGAAAGTAATCATCGATTGGTGTGATGTCAGATGTCGAATCTGTTGTCGTTGTTGACAAAAGATTCGCATCAACATTTTCGGTGCTTGTTTCATCCGTGATTTCTTCCTTAGAATAAATCGTTTGCAAATCTTCAGATTCATCCAACTCATTTTTACTTAAAGTAGATTCAAGTTTATCACAAACTAAATCGTCAATATGATCTACTTCTTGTAAATCATTATCATCTCCAGGTTGCTTGCAAATGTTGAAAATATTCATCTCCAATGTCATGTTTCCAAATGATAGGTTCATCAGTCCATTCCTACAATTAATCAATGCGTTAGAGGTTGCAAGAAATGGACGTCCTAAAATAACAGGAAATGAATTACATGCTTCAACAGGTTCTGTGTCCAAGACAATAAAATCCACAGGATAAATGAATTTATCAACTTGTACTAACACATCTTCAATTATTCCTCTAGGCACTTTTATAGATCTATCGGCAAGTAAAAGAGATATAGAAGTTGGTTTTAACTCATCTAGATTGAGACTTTGAAAAACTGAATATGGAAGTAAATTCACACTAGCACCAAGATCAAGTAAGGCTCTTTCAATTTTATGATCTCCAATAAAGCAGGAAATTGTAGGACAACCAGGGTCTTTATATTTCAAAGCATTATTGTTTTGAAGAATGGCACTTACTTGTTTGACTAGAAAAGCTTTCTTTTTCACATTCAGTTTCCTCTTCACAGTGCATAGATCTTTCAAAAATTTAGCATAGGAAGGAACCTGTTTAATAGCATCCAGCAAAGGTATATTGATCCTTACCTGTTTGAAAATTTCAAAGCTTTTAGAGTTGTGATTGGCTTTCCTTTGTTTGGTCATGGCTTAAGGAAATGGAAGTGCTGGCGGTGAATCAGTCGTTTCTTTGCAATTTTCAGATTCATCCCCTTCCTTACCCTTAGAGATTGACTCATCATCTTTCTCATAATGTTCAAGAGAGGGTTTTTCAATAACCTTACCACTGCGTAGAGTAGTGACTGATTTGACTTGATCCATGTGTTGGCTTCTGGAACTACTTGCATTTGCATTGTATTGCCCCTTAGGATTTTGTTGTGGTTGAGATGGAAACTTACCTTTCTCTTGGAAACTGAGAGCAGATGTGAATTTTGCAAGAGTATCTTTAAAATCTGTCATGTTTTGAGCAAGTTGAGTATTGATTGTCTCTTGCAAGAGTATCTTTAAAATCTGTTATGCTTTGAGCAAGTTGAGTGTTGATTGTCTCTTGCTTTTCAATGAATGCATACAAAGTTTCCTCAAAATTTCTTGTAGGAGGTGGAGCATAAGGAGGTGCATATCTATAAGAATTTTGGAAATTATGGTGTGCTTGAAACTGTGGTTTTGAAGTTTGTGCATTGTTGTTCTCACTCTTCCTGAAGTTTGTGCATTGTCACTCTTCCAATTGAAATTTGGGTGATTTCTCCAACCAGGATTGTATGTTTGCAAATATGGGTTATGATTGGGCCTTTTGAAACTGCTTAAAGCATGAGCTTGTTCATGGAGACATTCCTTAAAAGAAGGCAAGGTTGGACAGTTACTAGTTGAGTGTTCATTTGTTTCATAGATTTGACACACAATGTTTTCAACAGATTTTAATTGACCACTCTTTTTCAATATTTGACATACAATGTTTTCAATAGATTTAAATTGACCACTTTTTTTCAATTCTAATGCCTCGACTTTTCTAGCTAAAGATGCAAACTTAGCTTGGAGGTCATGATCTTCCCTAAGGTTGTACATACCTCTACTAGATGTATGAGGTTGAGTTTTACTCGGTGCCTCATATGTACCCGTGGTGTCCTAATTTTGAGCATTTTCAGCTAACAAGTCTAAGTACTCCAT
>NW_011500389.1:0-30375 GCF_000495115.2 Populus euphratica
ATTGGGTTTTAAGCGGGACCATTTGTGACCCCTCCTATCTTTCCTAGGAACTTCCTTAGTGAAGTATTATTCACACGATACTATTTATATATACGTTGCAAATCAGTGAAACAATGATAGTTGAATAGATTTCGGTGAATATAATGGCAGCCAAGTACGAGATTGAGAGGTTTAAAGGGAGCAATTTCTCACTATGGAAAATGAGAATCAAGGCAATTTTAAGGAAAGACAATTGCTTGGCAGCAATTGGAGATCGGCTCGAGGAGATCACTGATAATACAAAATGGAATGAGATGGATGGCAATGCTATTTCTAACATACATTTAGCATTAGCCGATGAAGTATTATCAAGTGTGGCGGAGAAGAAAACAGCTTAGGAGATATAAGAGACTCTAACAAAGTTATACAAGTCCAAGTCTTTACACAACGAGATTTTCTTCAAGCGGAGACTTTATACCCTTCGAATGGAAAAAACCACGTCGGTGACTAACCACATCAACATAATAAGAACTCTATTTTCACAACTCACTATGTTGGGTCAACAAATAGAGAAAAATGAACGTGCAGAGCTTCTACTTCAAAGTCTTCCTGATTCGTATGATCAGCTTATTATCAACTTGACAAATAATATCCTCTCAGACTATTTAGTCTTCGATGATGTTGCAGCCGCTATCTTAAACGAAGAAAATAGGCGCGAAAACAAAGGAGATAAAAATAGTTCAAACCAAGCAGAGGCATTGTTGTTGTCAAGAGGAAGATCAACGGAGCGTGGCTCCAGTGGGAGTCAAAGGCAGTGGAGGTCCAAATCAAGAAGTAAGAAGACTGTGAAATGCTACAACTGTGGCAGAAAACGGCACTTCAAAAAGGATTGTTGGTTTAAAAAGGGTATAAAGAATACTGTAGAGTCATCAAAACCTCAAGGATGTGTTGCAAGCACCTCCGAAGATGGAGAGGTTTTATATAGTGAAGCAGTAACAATCTCTACAGATAGAGAAGATCTCATTGAGGTCTGGCTAATGGATTCTAGAGCAACATGGCATATGACTCCTAATTGAGATTGGTTCCATACATATAAACCCATCTCTGGAGGTAAAGTGTTCATGGGTGATAATCATGCTTTAAAGATTGTTGGCATTGGCACCATCAAATTGAAGATGTATGATGGCTTAATTCATACTATTTTAGAAGTGCGACATGTGAAAGACTTAAAGAAGAATCTTTTATCCATAGGATAATTTGATAGTATTGGCTGTAAGATTCGAACAGATAATGGAATCATGAAAATCATCAAAGGAGCGCTGGTGGTTTTAAAGGCAAGAAAGACAGTTGCAAATATATTTGCTTTAATGGGAGAAACACATCTTGAGGCAGAAACGTCAATCGCATCAGCCAATCCTGTAGAATAGAAGACAATGATGTGGCATCAAAAACTAGGTCACATGTCAAAGAAAGGTTTAAAGGTTCACTCTGATCAGAAGTTACTCCCTAGGCTTACAAAGGTTACTTTACCTTTTTGTGAGCACTATGTTACAAGTAAACAACACGGGTTAAAGTTTGGCACATCAACAACTAAGAGCAAATGCATCTTAGACCTGATTCACTCTGATATTTGGCAAGCACCAGTTGTATCCTTGGGAGGAGCAAGATACTTTGTATCATTCATAGATGAATTCTCCAGGAGATGTTAAGTGTAGCCAATTAAAAGGAAGGCAGATTTGCTTGCAGTCTTTAAAACTTTCAAAGCGCGGGTGGAACTTGAATCTGAAAAGAAGATCAAGTGTTTGAGGACTGACAATGGAGGAGAATATACTAGTGATGAATTTGATAACTTCAGTCAACATGAAGGTATCAAAAGGCAGTTCACAACAGCATATACTCCACAACAAAATAGAGTGATAGAGCGGATGAATAGAACTCTGTTAGAAAGAACAAGAGCAATGTTGAAGGCTGCAGGTCTAGGAAAGTCATTCTGGGCAGAAATAGTCAATACCACCTGTTATGTGATAAATCGATCTCCATCAACTGCAATTGAGCTGAAGACACTGATGGAGATGTGGACTAGAAAACCAGTTGATTATTCTCGATTGCATATATTTGGAAGTCCTGTGTACGTGATGTACAATATACAAGAAGTTAGCAAACTGGATTCAAAATCCAGAAAATATGTATTCTTGGGATATGTTGATGGAGTGAAAGGGTATCGCTTGTGGGATCCCACTGCCCACAAGGTAGTCATCAACAGAGATGTCATATTTGCAAAAGATAAAATGCAAATGGAGGAACATAATAGCATTCTAAAGGAGACTACAACAGTGCAGATGGAAAATACTCAGAATAATACTTCTTCTGAAGCTGCATCAAATAATGAAGAGCAAGAACAAATAGAGTCTAAAACTCCTAAAGTTTGGCGGTTGACTCGTAAAAGAAGACCACCGATCTGGCACTCAAAATATGTTACTGAGAGTAACATTGCATACTGTCTTCTAACAGAGGATGGAGAGCCATCAACTTTCCATGAGGCTATCAAAAGCATAGATGTATCTATGTGGATGACAGCAATGCAAGAGGAGATTGAAGCTTTACACAAGAATAATACTTGGGATCTTGTTCCACTACCACAAGGAAGAAAGGCCATTGGAAATAAATGGGTTTACAAGATAAAGCGTGATGGCAATGATCAAGTGGAGCGGTATCGTTCAAGATTGGTGGTGAAAGGATATGCTCAGAAAGAAAGAATAGACTTCAATGAGATATGTTCTCTGGTGGTATGACTTACTACAATCAGAGTAGTCTTGGCAATGTGTGCTATATTTGATCTTCACTTAAAGCAGTTAGATGTGAAAACTGCATTTCTTCATGGAGAACTTAGAGAAGAAATTTATATGCTCCAACCAGAGGGTTTTGCTGAAACAGGCAAGGAAAACTTGGTTTGCAAGTCGAACAAATCTCTATACGGTCTCAAACAGGCGTCGAGGTGTTGGTGTTGCGATGTCGTGGTCGCACAAATTAATTACCCTAGCTTAAAACACAACACACAAGATAGTATAGAGCAAGCAAGGGGTCGATCCCACAAGGAAGATTTAGTTCAGATTTTTATGCTATACGTTATGCAATTGGGGGGTTTTGATTTGTGATGATCTAAACTATGGAAGAAATTAAACTAGCAAACAAAATCAATTGAAATCGAAATTTATCAAGAAAACAAACCTTGGTTGCAAGCACACATCCACCAACGAAAATTAGAACCGATCCTTGAAACAAAACTAGAATTTATATTCTGAATTTTTATCTTTTCTTAATGTTGGTTAATTAACGGATCTGCCGTATAATTAACCCTAACCAACAAATAATCACAATGTCCGCATTAATGATTTAGTTCAATGGCAGCCCTAAGAACTAGATATTTGAGTGTTTTCCCTAAGTTTAATAATGTAGTTCCGCCACAATTATCAAGCTTAGTTGCTTCACAAGTTCATACATCACAACTCCGGTTTTGATATCAAACTTAGCAATAAATTGTTCACAATAATAACTTAGAGTTCCGCTCTAGCAATTATCAACAATAATCATAGAAAATATGCATAGGAAAACAACCATACTTATTCATAATATAAACTGAAAATAAAAGGAAGAATAAATCTCACGGTTCTTGAAATCCGAAGGTTTGTTGTGTCCTTGCAACCAAGAAAAGAGCTTAGCCTTGCATAACCATTGAACAACTACTCTTAAAGAATGAAGAGAGCATGATTTTTTGGGTTTGTAGAGGAGAGAATTTGTGTTTCTTCACTTCTGGCTGCTGCCCCCCTTCTCTCCTCTCTCTCTTTCTTTTTATATGCTAAGAAACCCTAGTTCCTAATTAACAAAGTAGTCCTCCCTTAAGTTGACAATTGACATTTAAGTACTTCAATAACTATTTTCCCTAAAAAAGAGAAATAGCCTTGCATGAAATCTTCAAACTCTGACTTAGAGGAGCTAAATTGCTGATATAAAAACTTGGATGACGGTTTAGAAGCTTCGAAACGTAATTTGGACTCATTTCTTCACGAAACCTGATTGCTGGCAGAATTCAGTTGTCATCTTTGAAAAATCATATCTCCCTCATCTGACATCTTTTTTGGATGAAATTTTGATCGTTTATAGACCTGTGAGTCAGGAATCCAAAACATCTTCACGAAACCTGATTGCTGGCAGAATTCAGTTGTCATCTTTGAAAAATTAAATTTGGATCGTTTATAGACCTTTGAGTCAGGAATCCAAAAAAATTGAGTTTGCATAAATTGGACTTCTATAGCTCCAGATATTGAATTTTGAATAGACAAAGGTCAACAGTGGCAGAATGCGAGATTTGACTTTGAAGGATGTGATTTCCATGATCTTCCTCTTTTTATTTTTCTTGCATTATATTTCCAGAAAGGTATGGATGTTAGATTTTTAGTGCCACTAGAATCACTTCATTTCGATCTCTAGAACTCACGCTCTGCACAAAACATTGAGTTTCCTCTTTTTATTTTTCTTGCATTATATTTCCAGAAAGGTATGGATGTTATATTTTTAGTGCCACTGGAATCACTTCATTTCGATCTCTAGAACTCACGCTCTAATCCCCAATCTCGGCCTACAATGGAAAAAATTTCTTTCGAGCTTACAACTAAGTGGCCTCCACTGCCTAAGGCATTTTGCACCATAATTTTGGGAGATCTCTGAATCTCATAGAGTATAGCTACTTCTATTCGATTATCAATTGGAACAATAATTATCTGTAATATGAATTTTATCATCGAACTTTTTTTCAATCATATTATGTTGGCACTGTTTCATGCGTTAGAATTTGCTGTTCTTTGCATGAAAGGTTCGAGAATATTTTGATTTTAAATTGAAGATCAATACACTACGGAATGAAATTTTAAGTTATAGCTGAAACAATTAAAAGAACAATGAAAAAAAAACACAAGAGCTTCAATAGGCAAAATAATCAACTGTATAGCAGCAAGACCCACTCTACCATCCAATGAATTTCCAACTTGATGTTGAATTTTCTAATGACATGAATTTCCATCGTTTCATTAGAAATTCAAACCCAAAGAACAGTCTATTGGTTGGTGAAACTTTCATTGCGGAATCTTGTAGATAAAATTGCCCTTATTCCCAATACAAGGAGACATAGACTATAGATAAAGGCTACCATTCAACCATGATGAGCAGGATTGAAGCTCCAATAATACCATTCAATGTATTTATTTTAAAAAAAATACATTGAATAAAAGTAGAAAAATAAATCAAATAATATAAATCAAATCAAATATAAAATACCATTCAATGTATTATTAACCCGCTTTAGAATGCAGAACACTATAATACTCTTAATATTTTTTTAAAAAATTAATATTAACCCGATATAGGACGCAACGCAGAACACTATGATACGCAATGCCAATTCTTTTAGAGAAGATTTGATAGGTCACTTCGAAGAGCTGCACCCTCTCCCCTCCCCTTGCTCGAAGAAGTAACTGCTCTACATGGTACCACACATTCCCATTAGATACTTTCCATGCGAGCTGTTTTTGTATGATTTTATTACAAATCTTTCTTTCGGACATGCCCTGAAATGTTAGAAAAAATCCATGCTGGATCTCTTTTTTGGGGCTAAATCTGACGACCACCTCCTATCGTATTTCTTAAGACTTGTAGGCACACCACGTCGCATTCCAGATTATACAAATGCTTATGCTGGATGAAATGTTTCTCCAAGTCCTCCTACGTATTTCTTGGGGACTTCTAGGAGAGAGGCATGAAGAGAAGGAAAAATCAGGGTCTGAAAGAATCTCTCTACATGGTTTGCAAACGTACTGTCAATGGTTGTGACTGGGACTTCACAGAAGATCCTTATGAGAATGTCATACGGGAGTGCTGATATGTGACATGCCATGGAATGGTTTGCAGCTATCTGCTGCTGCTTCAGAGTTCAGTTACTATACAAACACAAAAGCTTGATCGAGTTGGAAAGCCAAGAGGGTTTTGATCTCTCTTTGTGCTCTTTTCAGCCTTTTATTTTTCTAAGGTATTTGCTTACGGATTAACCTTTTCAATGCTAAGCACAAGAAAAGAAACATTTCAAATTTATTGGCAAAAAACCAGAGGAAACATGTAAAAAGACATTACCTAGCATTGCATTACCATAGCATGAAACTTCAAATACTATCATATACAGATCTTACAAGCTCAGGACTTGAGTATAGTTTTTTATCAAATTTTTTGACTTGATTCAATTTCCTAGAGCCCTAAATGTCTGACTACACATCACGTAATTAAATATGATAATTCAAGTTGAAATAAACGGTATGTTCGTATAGTGACTAGTGTAGCTTTTGACGTCCTTTTTGAGGAAAGGTTGATAGCTAATAGTACAAAAACAAAACAATTAAAAAATAAATACTATACTCCAACACGGAAGACAAGAAGAGTACAATTATATTGAAGAAGAAAATGTGAGAAAATAATTTTTCAATCCAGAAAAGAAATATATTAAAGACTTTTTATTAAGTATGAAAACAAAATTTAATAAAAAGGAACAAATTATAGTTTCTCTAAAAGCGAAGCCACTTAACAAAAATTGAATACATTGATTAATCTACCACATAGGCAAAGGATACTGTGATAAAATTTCACACCAGCATTATTTAAATATGTGGAGAAGTAATCTACCATTTGTACGGTTCTATAATTAAGTACAAACTCAAATTTTCTCCACTGTGAATCACCCCAACACACTTAACCTCATGATTCAAGAGGTACTTGCCGTCTCATTTCCTTTTGGCATATTTAGAGAGATTTAACTCTACTTACCTTTCACACAGCAATTTAGAAACTGAAAGCCATGCATATGGGGGAGGGGGGGGGGGGGGGGGAGAGGAAAAAGCCAGAGTACATATATATATAACAAGAAACAAAAGCGTTTAATTCTCAAATCATTGTCATGAATAATGCCAACAAGGACTCCTCAATAAAGTGCAAAATTAAACAAAAGCGTTTTTCTCAGCAACCTTAAATAAGAAAACAGAAAGATGTTACCAGAAAGTTGATTCTTCTCCACTTCTCTTCATAGTTTCCTTTCTCAAATCATTATTCATATCGACTTTGTTCATGGTTTTTCTCTCGATCCTTTTTCTTTCTGTAGTATATTATGGTATAGCTATCACATGTAATGACAAATTATTAAAAGCATAGATTAAGAAAGTGTTGAAAAGTATATCGACAATGTATCTTGATATAATTAGAAAAGATATGTTAGAATATACTGTATTAATTTCCATTCAATTATATTAGCTATCATTCCTTATTATTATTCTCCTAATTTAAAGGAGAACCCGAAGGCACCATGTATATATGATGAACGTAATCAATACAATGAATCATTCCGCTTGGATATCTTTCTGGTATCAGAGCAGGTTACGTCCTAACCTTATTTCTTCAACGCATCTACTATCTGCTGCGTTTCTACCTTGTCTTTGATTTTCCCTTTCAACATCATGGCTGAAAACGATATTGAGTTCTTCAATTCTGGCGATTCATCCCCTGTTCTTTCCAGTTCCCTTGGTTATCCTTTATTTCTCCATCACTCAGATCATCCTGGTTTGCTCCTTGTTTCAAAGCGATTAAAAGGTGACAACTACAACTCTTGGCACTGTGCTATGAAAATTTCTGTGAGTGCCAAGAATAAGACAGGTTTCATTACCGGTAAAATCAAAGAACCGCATGAGGCTTCAAATCCTGAAGAACATACCCTTTGGCAGCGTTGCAATGACATGGTGCTTTCATGGATCCTTGGGGGGGCTCAATTCTTTTTCTTTCTATAGTATATTATGGTATAGCTAATCACATGTAATGACAAATTACTGCCAAGTTATTAAAAGCAAAGATTAAGAAAGGATGCCTAATCAGCCCCTCAAAATTGTTAAAGTCTGTCCAGCTCTTAACTTCTATGTGCTCTCAACTCATAGAAGTGGCTGACACTCCCATAGCTACTGGTGCCACTCTTATAGTCTGTCCAGCTCCTATATTGCCTCAATGGCATTCTGAAATCACACGGTATAACTTCTCACTGTGTTCTTTTTGTGCACTTTGCAAATTTCAGCATTCCTTCATGTTTTATTGCACTGACTGCCAAATTCTTAGCTTATCATATATATGGATGTGAGCTTTTCTTCTTCTTTTTTCATTCATTATTTCTCCATAATTTCTTTGGGCTGAGGAAGAAATAGAAATATCAGGCTTTACTAATCACATTGACAATGCAAGCGATCATTTTTCAACATGAAGGGGTGTACTGACTTTTTGGCACTCTTGAGCGTGTGACATGAGTTTTCCTTGCTTTTTTTGATAGTAAACGAGAGAATTTTTCCTTGGTATTAGCTATATGTTAATGACATTTCAACCTTGAACCACTGATAGTAAACGAGAGAATTTTTCCTTGGTATTAGCTATATGTTAATGACATTTCAACCTTGACCCCCCCTGCCACATCACTCCCAGGGTCCCATGAGAAAATAGAACTTGAATATCTATTAGCTACAGATTTACTGAGACATGTAGTTATGAGATTTTTAAAATTTTAATCAAAAGATTTAACTCTGTCCCTATGGTAGTCTAACTTCTGTGTGTGTTTTTGCTTTCAAGTACATAAGTGAACATTTAAGTCAGATTAGTAGACAAACTTTAAAATGCCCGGATTCACAAACTTGTGTGTTAACATCTGATTCAAGATTGGAATCTAAATTGATAGCTATGGGCTGCGTGTTCTGTATTTTATAAACAGTTCACTTCTTTTAGGTGAAGACTCAAGAATCTGTTACCTTCTACTGCATATGGAGTGAATATTTGATGAGGAAAATTTCATTTTCATTTGGAAATTTATTGAATTGTGGTCTTGTACATTTTTTTTCCTGATGCAGCAAGATTGGAGGACTGACTACGTAATTGTTATCCATTTTGAGGCATACACGTCCAGGTTCCTTAAAAACTTGCGTGTTTGAACGCGTGCGAGATACATCTCTTCCAAATACATTTGTAGTAGATATTGGTCAACTTGGCAATGCTGACATTGTATGGACAACATATGATGTGCTTAAGGAGGACCTCTCGCATGACTTTGATAGGCATGAAGGTGATAGGCACATCCTGAGATTCCAGAACAGGTTCTTGTAGCAACTTACACTGCAATATTATTGTAATACAAATCACACAATTTCCATTCATTTCTTGTAATCTTTGTACAGCCCTGAGAACTTAATTTCAGGGATTCAAATGTGTGTAAGGGACAAATATTTACAATCAGAATCAATAGCAATATTTGCAGGAATAACAGACTCATCCTATAGTTACGGAGAGCACAAAATCTGGCATTTCTCATGGTAACAGCTGCGCTTGAATTGGCAATGATTTAAATATATCATTCTATTTCAACTTTTTTGATCATAATATGTAACTGCTTTGTATTTTTGCTAACTTATACATGTAAAGATATCAATTATCAGAATCATGCCACATCTCAAGTGATTACAGGATGAGGTAGTTAAAATACTGTTAAACAGTTAAAGTTGTTAATACTATTAGGCAGTTAGAAAAGCTGTTAAAGCTGTTAAACATTGAAGAAAGAAGTTGGTTTACGTCTGCAGCTTCTGTTAAAATACATTTTCAATAATGTAAAATGGGTTAAAATGAAAAACAATGAATATATTCGTCTTCTTCCTTCAACTGTCAGCTGCTCTCTCTACCTTCTTCATTTCTTTTCTTAATTCTCTAGGATTCTTTCATTCAAATCTGCTATCTTCATAATACTCCCCATTGAACTTCGAAGCTAAGTTAGAAAACCTTTGACTAATACTGGTAGTTTACTAGTAGTGATCTCACTTCAGTTTACGAATCATTACTGGTCTGAAGTACCACATCCAGACTCATTTAGATCAATTAGAAGCTTCTAGACAAACGTTACTTGATCGAATTTTGGAAATTGATCTAACAATGGCGATCCCAGAGGAAGAGAACATTGAACGTGTGAGACATTGTCGAATATGTTGGTGGGAGAAACCACTTATGGTGGCTTTGAAACACTCGAAAGGGATAAAACACACTTTTTTATTTCAAGAACAACAAGCTTACAATAATGAAAAGCTTACAATAACATACCCTCTCTCTTTCTCTCTAGTGTTTCCCTCAATCTCTCCACATATAATTGCATAAGTTTAACTATCTATCTATACACGAAATCAAAATAAGAAAATTCAACCTTCAAGTGTGAAGGCGGCTATTGCCGACGGTTGGGCGGCCACAGCAGGTGGTTGCCTTCCTTGACCTTCTAGATTGAGTTTACTTCAACAAATCTCCCCCTTAAACTCAATCGAAGGATGTCATTCCAAGCATGAATTTCAATCTGATAAATACTTCTCTCTTTAATGGCTTGGTAAAGATATCTGCAACTTGATCATCTGTCTTGCAGGATATCAACTCGACTTCTTTGTTCTTTACATGCTCTCGGATAAAGTGATAACGTGTATCAATATATTTACTTCTTTCATGATACACCGGTTTCTTTGCCAATGCAATTGCTGATCGATTGTCGATATAAATCTCTGTAGGATTTTCTTGAGGAAATCCCAAAAACTTCAGCAAATTTCTTAACCATATTAAATGGCATATAGCTGAGTTGGCAGCAACATACTCAGCTTCACAGCTTGATAACGTGACAATCGATTGCTTCTTGGATGACCATGTGAAAGATGTATCTCCCATGAAAAATACAAACCTTGTTGTACTTTTTCTTTCATCCAGATCTCTACCCCAATCACTATCCGAGTAGCTAGTAAGATTGAAATTTGTACTTGAGGTATAAAACATACCTTCATTTATTGTGCCTTTGATGTAGCGAAGAATTCGGATTGATCAAAGGTAGGATTGTTGCCGGTGAATATCAAGTCATCAACATATAGGCACATAAATAATATGTTGCCATATGCTTCTTTCTTCACATAAATTGTGTGTTCATATGGACATTTTTCAAATCCATTATCTTGAAAATACCTGTCAATTTTGGTATTCCAAGCACACGGAGCTTCCTTCAAACCGTAGAGGGCTTTCTTCAACTTGTATACTTTGCCTTCATTTTCGGCATCAATGTATCCAAGTGGTTGTTCAACATAGATCTCTTCTTCTAGGAAGCCATTCAGAAATGCTGACTTCACATCGAAATTGATAGATTTTCCATCTATGTTGTGCTGCTAGTGAGATCATCAGTCTAATTATCTCTAGCTGGGCTACTGGAGCAAACTTCTCCATAGTCAATGCCTTCTCTCTCTTTGTAGCCTTTCACCACTAATCTTGCTTTGTATCTTTGTATTTCTCCTTTTGCATTCTTCTTTATCTTATAAACCCATTTAACACCTATTGCTTTCTTGTTTTCTGGTAGATAAGTCAGCTTCTAGGTATCATTCTTCTCAATGGCATGCATTTCTTCATCCATTACTTTTATCCACTTCTCTTCTGTGATAGCTTCATTGAAGCTAAGTGGGTCACTATCTGCAAAGAAACAAAATAGAGTTGCATCTTCCATTACTTGAGTGACGTCATACAGCTCTTCTAGATTTCTCATCTTTCTTGGTCCTTCTAATAAGAATGCTGATGATGGTTCTGGTAATGATGGTGTTAATGATGATTCTAGTGTGTTTCTCCTGTTGAATATAGGAAATCTATGTATCGAACTTTGTGGCTCATCTTCTGGTACTATCGGACCTTCTACAAGTACTGTTGGTACTTCTTCATCTTCAAGGATCAAATCAGTGTTGATCCATTTAACTACTTCTTGGTCATCATTCCATTGCCAATTTTTATCTTCTTCAAAGATAACATCTCTGCTTATAAT
This sequence comes from Populus euphratica, assembly GCF_000495115.2. Taxonomy (NCBI): domain Eukaryota; kingdom Viridiplantae; phylum Streptophyta; class Magnoliopsida; order Malpighiales; family Salicaceae; genus Populus; species Populus euphratica. Next base: position 11,912 of record NW_011500389.1, read on the forward strand.
TACCTTCTTGGTGATGAGATTATACAACTTGTATCCCATCCTTCTCTCACCGTATCCAACAAAGATGCATTTGTCACTTTTATCATCAAGTTTGGTCCTTTTTACATCTGGGATCTTTGCATATGTCACACAACCAAAAACTTGAAGATGAGTAACACTTGGTTTGTGACCGCTCCATGCTTCTTATGGAGTGACAACTTGCAAACTTCTAGTTGGGAAGCGATTCAACAATTATACTGCACATGATACGGCTTCAAACTAGTATTGCTTGGGCAACTTCTTTGCTTTGAGTAGACTTCTTGCCATATCAAGAATTGTTCAATTCTTCCTCTCAGCTACACCATTTAGCTGTGGTGTATAAGCTGGTGTTGTTTGATGTCTGATGCCTTGTTGTGTACAAAAGGCTTCAAAGTCATTTGTTGTATATTCTCCACCTTGATCAGATCTCACGGTTCTGATCTTATAGCCACTTTGCTTCTCAACAATTGCTTTAAAATCTTTAAAACAACTGAACACTTCTGACATCCTCTTCAAACAATATACCCATGTCTTTTTGCTAAAATCATCAATGAAAGTGAGGAAGTACCTATTTTATCCAGTCGTCATAGGCTTTATAGGACCACACACATCTGTGTGTACTAACTCAAGTGGCTTGTTTGCTTTCCAGTTGACTTCTTTGGCAAAACTGGATCTGTGATGTTTATTGAGGACACAACTTTCACAGACTTCTTCTGGATGATCAATGTGGGGCATACCTTTGACCATCTTCTTGCTTGTTAGCATCTTCAGACTTGTAAAATTCAGATATCCAAGCCTCAGGTGCCAAAGCCATTCTTCACTGTTGGTGATGGCACTCAAACACTTTGCTGCATCATATTGGATGTTTAAAGGAAACATTCTATTCTTGAATATTTTCACAAAGGCAATTAATCTCCCATTGTAGTCTGTAATTGTCAGATGACAATTCTTCATGTAAAGTGTATAGCCTCTCTCTAAAAGTTGACCTATGCTCACCAAGTTCTGCTTTATGGCTGGGACATAGTAGACATCGACGATGTAGCTATGATCGCCATTCTTCAACTTGATAGGGATGTTGTCTTTACCTTTGAATGAAACTTTTAATGTATCTCCAAAGGTGACAAAACCTTGTATGGTCTCATCTAGATCATCAAATAAATCTCGTTGGCCACACATGTGATTGCTGGCTCCAGAATCAAGATACCAAATATTCTCTTGATTCTTGTCAAGTCCTTGTTGCACAAATAATGCAGCTGCTCCTTTACTGTTGACATCCTTTTTTACATAGTTGACTCGCTCACGTATCTCCAGTGGAGCTTTCTTTTGACATTCAGTGTTATAGTAGCCAAATTGATTGCAATTATAACACTGAATATTACTCTTGTCATGATTATTGTAACCGCCTCCTCTTCCTCTAGGAGTGAATGCTTGTTGTCCTCGACCTCTTCTAGTGGTGTTTTTACCACCTCTTCCTCTAAAACCTGTATTCCAAGAACCTCTGCCTTGAAATCGTTGAAATCCTCCTCGTGTTTGTTGACTTCTTCCTCGAGTGGTGTATCCACTTGTTGAAGTCTCCCCTTGCTCATATTTGTCTTTGAGAGACAACTTTGCTTATAAGGCATGCTCAATTGCCTTATCTCCATTTCTTTTTACAATCTTCTGCTCATGAGCTTGCAAAGAACTCGTAAGTTCATCCACTGTTAACTTGTCCACTTCTTTGGACTCTTCAATAGCTACAACAATAAAATCAAATTTTGGATTTAGGGATCTCAAAATTTTGTCAGTAATTCGAGCATCTGAAAAGGCTTCTCCATTTCTTCTCATATGATTAACTATCACCATAATTCTTGTGTGATAATTAGAAATGAATTCTGAGGACTTCATTTGTAGCAATTCAAATTCACCTTGTAAAGATTGGAGACGAATCTTCTTTATTCCGTCAGCACCTTTGTATTTTTGTTGGAGAGCCTCCCATATTTCTTTTGATGTTTCTGCGAAAGCAATGATTTCAAATGTCGCTTCATCAAGACCTTGATAAATGATGGTCTTTGCTTTGTTGTCTTTCTTTTTATTGGCTTTGAGGACTTGCTTTTGTATCTCTGGCAAAGCATCTTCTGATTCTTTGGACTTTGTTTCATCATAACCATATTGCACAATGTCTATACACTCTTGTGAACCAAGGAATGCCTTCAATCTGATGCACCAACTATCATAGTTGTCTTTGTTTAGCTTCGGGGTGAGTGTTTGTGTATTTTTTGTAGTCATTTTGCTCTTTAAATGACTATATCACCTTTTGGGAGTTGAATTTGGCAAAACCTACACCATAGATGGATCTGGAATGATCCAAATAGTAAGGAACTGGTCTAACTTTATAAAAAACGGGTAAAAAATGGGGTGAACCGGTCCAAAAACCAATTCGGGCGGTTTGCTAGGTTGAACCGGGAATATTCCAAGGAATATTATTTTTGGCTTGGCTTCAGAATATGGCTCGGAGCTTGGCTTGGCTTCGGAATATGGCTTGGAGCTTGGCTCGGCTTTGAATATGGCTCGTGGCTTGGCTCGCGACTTGGCTCGGCGTGGCTCAAATATGGCGCGTGTGTGGCTCAGTCGTCTTCTTCCTTGGGACACGTGTGCTACAATACTGAAACTTCAGACGGAGAGCGTGGTCCACCCTGTGCTCCGATTGATCTGATTTTTACACTGTTGAGTTCGTATGGATGAGCTATACACTTTGGAATGATCAAAACTTGTTTTTTGACAACTTTGAAAATTCGGATATATCCCAAAAATACCTCTGTTTTCTGACAAACGGGGCTTTGATACCAATTGTTGGTGGGAGAAACCACTTGTGGTGGCTTTGAAACACTTGGAGGGGATAAAACACACTCTTTTATTTCAAGAACAACAAGCTTACAATAATGAAAAGCTTAGAATAACACACCCTCTCTCTTTCTCTCTTTCTCTCTAGTGTTTCCCTCAATCTCTCCACACATAATTGGATAAGTTTAACTATCTATTTATACACAAAATCAAAACAAGAAAATTTAACCTTCAAGTGTGAAGGCGGTTGTTGCCGACTGTGTGAAAGCGGCTGACGGCTGGACGGTTGGGCGATGATAGTTGGTGGTTGCCTTCCTTGAACTTCTAGATTGAGTTTACTTCAACGGAATATGCCAAGCTATTGACGATGGTCCCACATGTGTTCATTGTTAATTGGAGGAATCATTTCAGGTATGTTAGTCAACTGCTTGTTTACTTTGATGTTTGACTATTTAGTACACTGAAGAAGGGGGGAGGGGATTCACTATGATCACATTTTTATATTTGTTTGTCAGGAATATGAGGCAAGGTTATTTCGTCTTAAAAAATTACATGGAGGCATTATTACATCTGCTGAGGAGGTAGTGAATCTGCAAAAAAGAAACTCAGAGAGAAATCATTACTACTGGAATTTTGAGCGCCAAAGAAAAATTTACTGCCATCTAGTGATTTGAATGAAGAATGAAGGAAAAGAAAGACTGGAGAAATAGTGATTGGTAAGTTTCCTTACCTCAATAGGTCAAACTAAACCATCTTTCATCTACCAGATGTTTATTCTAGAGATTCCTCGTGTCCTTCCGTCAACGGACATGGTTGTCAGACTGAATGGTTGTTCTTATGTGAACTAGCCTATGAATCTTACTCCAGCATATATGGCTGTATATTTTTTAAGACTCTTATCACTTGATTGGAGCTTGCAACATATAAGCACAAGTCAACAAATAGGCGGCTCATCTCATTTTAGCAATGCCAAATTTTAATCACCAGTGCTAGGTTGTTTTTAGACGCCCCTCTTTACAATTCTTGGGGCACGTCACATGCAGGGAGGGGTAGTAGCTTAAGACATAAACTTACTGGATACCGAGTGAAACTCTGTCCTAAGTATTCTAAAAGTCATCAAATATTTGTTTTTGTCACTTTCATGATGCCTAATCAGTCGCTCACTTTCAAGTCGTGTATATTCCCTTATTGTTGATAGGTTTCAAAATCGCCATCTGAATTGGAGGTTATTCTGGGAGTTATAAAGAGCTATTGCAAGGCCCAGTTAGAAAATGAAGTTGTGTCTGCTGCCAGCCTGCAGATACACGTCTGGAGGTATGCTTGATCGATTCTTCTTTTCTTTCTTCTTTTTCTTTTTCTTATGGAATTGAGGAAAAGTAAAGTTAGACATGTTGATCCAACTTACTTCAAAAGCTTAGTAGGAAGCTTAAGGTACTTAACATGTACCAGACCGGATATACTCTACAAAGTCGGACTTATCAGCAGATATATGGAGAAGCCAGACTAGTCTTATTTGAATGCAGCCAAGAGAATTCTTCGCTACATCAAAGACACAATAAATGAAGGTATGCTTTATACCTCAAGTACAAATTTCAATCTTACTAGCTACTCGGATAGTGATTAGGGTAGAAATCTGGATGAAAGGAAAAGCACGATAAGGTTTGTATTTTTCATGGGAGATACATATTTCACATGGTCATCCAAGAAGCAATCGATTGTCACGTTATCAAGCTGTGAAGCTGAGTATGTTGCTGCCAACTCAGCTGTATGCCATTTAATATGGTTAAGGAATTTGTTGAAGTTTTTGGGATTTCCTCAACAAAATCCTATAGAGATTTATATCGATAATCGATCAGCGATTGCATTGGCAAAGAACCTGATGTATCATGAAAGAAGTAAACATATTGATACACGTCATCACTTTATCTGAGAGTATGTAAAGAACAAAAAAGTTGAGCTGATATCCTGCAAGATAGATGATCAAATTGCAGATATCTTTACCAAGCCATTAAAGAGAGAAGTATTTATCAGATTGAAATTTATGCTTGGAATGACATCCCTCGATTGAGTTTAAGGGGGAGATTTGTTGAAGTAAACTCAATCTAGAAGGTCAAGGAAGGCAACCACCAGCTGTCACCGCCCGACCGCTAGCCGCTTTCACATCGTTGGCCACAACCACCTTCACACTTAAAGGTTGAATTTTCTTGTTTTGAATTCGTGTATAAATAGGCAGTTAAACTTATGCAATTAAGTGTGGAGAGATTTGAGAGAAACACTAGAGAGAAAGAGAGGGTGTATATTATAAGCTTTTGTTTATGTTGTAAACTTGTTGTTCTTTAAATAAAATAGTGTGTTTTATCCTTTCTGGGTGTTTCAAACCCACCACAAGTGGTTTCTCCCACCAACAATTGACATGTGCTATTATTTGGTGTTTTCTTTGATACTTTAAGGTGCTTTCATGCTATTCTCTTTCTCTTTTGACTTTCTATGAGTTCATCTTTCTAAAAGAGGTTATTATTGCATGCCATTGTTGTGAATTTTTTACAAGCCTAAACCATCAAAGTTAGTCCTATTTCTTTGGAAAAACTACAATCGAAGCATTTTAATTGGATTAGTGATAATGATGGGAATTAATATGTTTTAGCTACTACTATCACCATCACTACTACTCCACACACACATGCACAACATAAACACTACAGCAATATCAATGCTAATGAAATCACCTATATCCGGATGAAAGGAGGAAGGTAGATAGATCTCTTGATCATCTTATTTATGTTATTTTTTGTAGTTCAACTGATCTTCATGGACCTTCTGTTTTCATTTTGCTTTTCAGGTTTGCCAAAAGATTGTTGTTAAATTCCTCTTAATTTGGTAACTCGAACAAAATTATCAAGAAGCCACATCATCCAAGAAAAGTGGTTCCTTCTGTTTTCAGCATTCTTATACAAGCAAAGTGCACAAGATATCACGAGCGAAATAAAAGGAGATTGGGGATGAAAAATAACTGCCTTGCATAATTTGTGCAAATATTGAAATCTTGTAATTTGACTTTGGGGAGGGAAGAGAGAGATTCAATTATAGTAGATCAACACTTGGTTTTCTGTAAAAATTGGTATTGTGCGAAGTTTAAAAGTTTGAATGTATGCATACCTCTTTGTTGTTAAAAATATTTAGTTCTGGAAACTAAAGTTTAAGTATAGGAGAAACAGATTCAAGATGGCAGAGTTGAGTAGAAAGATCAATAAATTTCATTAATTTCAAATGCCTAAATATATAGGGTTACATAGAACTTGGAATGGATTGAAACTCTCAACAAACTTGAGATATTATTGGAATTGAAAATAACAAACTGCTGCAAATCCTGAAGAATCAAAACAATAATATAAAATTCAAATAACATAACTGCACTTAACTCTATCTTACTCAAGGCATAATCTCATAATTCTAACATTTGTTTCCCAGTGCCAAAAATACAGTTAGAAGTGCGTTTCAGGTATTTTAATGTTGATCGACTTATTTGTAGACTTCAACATATGTTTTATCATGTCTTTTGGTTGTGACTTCATAAATGCAGGAAATCACATGTTGCCATCAATGAATTCAGAGCGCAGAATAGCAGTCCCAAAAGAACTCATAGACAACAACAAGAAACAACATCTGTTCAAGTGTTGCTGCTCTTAATCCAGCATGGAGCCAATGGACTTAATCTCTTAGAAGCACAGCATGTTGTTCTAGTGGAGACACTGCTCAATCCAGCAGCTGAGGCTCAAGCAGTCAGCCGGGTGCACCGAATTGGGGAGGAAAAGAGGACATTAGTCCATCGATTGATAGTATGCTCCCTTTCCTTTTTTTTTGGTTTTTTGTTAAACTAATTTTGGATGCTATACACTTGTGTTTTTTCTCTTTTGAACATTGCATATAGTAGACATGCATTTGAGATACATAACATTGCATGGGGTATTTTGGGACTATTTGTTTGAGTTCCTTTTTAAAATAATTTACATTTCTATTTAGCTCTCCATTTATCCATGCAATTTCTATATGTAATTAGATTAGATTTATAATAATCTTTATCATGTCAACCATCCGATTGTTGCTCGAATGGAGCCTTTTATATTTGTTTCAGAATTTAAATGTACACTCCCTTCTTTAGTGATTATATTAGGATTTGATGCTATGAAAAGGAGCATCAGGAAATCTTCAAGGACTAGCGTGAGGGTTTTCTATTAACAATTCTTCAATCTCATTCCTTTTTGTGAATTTGTGCACGTGTGTAATTCTTCAATCTCATGCTTTCTAGTTTGCTTGCTGTCCGAAACTTTGAAAATTCATGTCATCTGTTAGAATTTCTGCTCTATAGTCTCTATGTGTTCTAACAAAATTTCTCCCTTTCCTTCTATGATCTTATCAGGTTAAAGACACCGTGGAAGAGAGCATATATAAACTGAACAGAAGTAGAAGCACCAGTTCATTCATAAGTGGGAACACGAAGAATCAGGATCAGCCTGTGTTAACCCTTAAGGATGTTGAGTCCCTATTTGCAACAGTGCCGTCCACTGTACCAGAAAGCGATGGAAAACCAAGACATCTGCCCCCGTCTGTGGCTGCTGCTCTAGCAGCTGAGAGGAGACTGAAGGAAAATAGAGCAGGAATTTCAGTGTGATAATCATTCTTTTCTTTGAACACCGAACCTCGGAATGGAATTGCAGTGAAGCAATCTTCTGGCTATGTCACTTCCAACAGGCAGCTGTTGGTTCATCTCCAAAGGGGAGAGCATCTCCCCAGCCCGTCATAGATTGTCTAACCAGTGGTTGCATAGTCGTCTATGATTTTTTTTTTTATTGCTGTACATATGAAGAATGCCATTTTTTAGCCCTCTGTCAGTTACAGAGAGTAATTTAACGAGGAATTCGTCGTAGATTAGCTCATTTAGCCATTGTGTATACTCGCTGCGTAGGTTGAACAAAAATAACAGGACAAAGCTAAGAAAAGCTAGGTCCTCTTCTCCTTATATTCTCCCTTTCCTTTCATGTCTAATGGCATATATTAGACACTCCATTCAATCTTTGCACCATCTTTCTTTGTCTACATTTGTTCAAAGAACTGGATCGTCAATTTGTATAGAAACACATCCCCATAATCTTCATTACAACTAGCTCTGTTTTGCAGTCTCCCATTCCAAAGTCTGTGCTGTCAAGGCATTGATTTTTATTTATGAAATATTATATTTATAATAAGTTATTTTAAATATCTCACCTCGTGTGTTAATTTTTTATTAACAAAGAAATATATAAATTTTTATTTATTTTTCATTTCATTTATTTCAATATAAAAATATATAAATTTGTCTAATGTCATTTTTATTTTATATAAACATAAAATAAAAATGGCATATAATAAATTTTGATTTTTTGATTCTTTTTATAGTTTTATATATGATTTTGTTTATCATATAATTAAATAAAAATAATTAAAAAAATAAAGTTATTAAATCCAATAAAATTACATTACAAAAAATTAAATTCAATTTAAATTGTCGTTGTCTAAAGAACCTCGAACAATTTAATCCTTGCTGATGGAAGCAAAGTAGACATGAAAAGTCCTAGGTTGCAGCAAAAAATATCTCTTTTTTTTCTTAACAAGGAAGCAGCTAAGCATGGGTCTAGCCAAATTGATAAATAGGTAACAGGGGCTAGCAGGAAAGCAAAAGAGAGAGAGCTGCCATCCGCAAAAATGCGACGATTACAAGAGTGTTGGGTCATAAGCCCGCATGAAAGAGGGTTGGCTATATCAGCTTAGAGCATAGATAAAAACCTCCTCTTAATAACTTGCATCGGATCAGCTAATATATATGTTGAAAAGATTGAAATGATAAAATGATGAGTTTTTGACAACTCCATGAATAAATAGAACAAATATACAATAAGAGAGTAAGTTATAATGTGATTAATTTATTAGGTTCATACATGATAATAATATAACAAAACAAACCACTAACACATAAATATAGTTAAAGTTATTTCATTTTTTTAGTGCTATAAATTAGAAAATCAGAAATAAAATGAAAAAAGGGAAGCAAATGTGTTCACATAAAGATAAAGTATCATAACAAATATATGCGATAAAAAATTAATTATCATTTCTAGTTATGATACTTTAAGAATAATTTAATTTTTTATATAAAAAATTAATTAGCATTTCGGTTTAGGATGCATTAAGAGTAACTTAAATATTTTTTTATAACAAAAAAATTATAAAAATTATTAATTAGAATTTCTATTTAGAAAACTTCATGGATAGTTTAATTTATTTTTATAAAAAATAGAAACAAATTATCAAAAAATTATTTAGGATATTTCAAATGTAGTTTAAACATCTTTTTTTAAAAAAAAAAACATTAATTATAATTTTTTTAATTAATTAGAATTTTTGTTTAGGATACTTCAAGTGTAGCTTAAATTAATTATAATTTTATAAAAAAAATATATAAAACAATTAATTAGAATTTTTGTTTACGATACTTCAAAGGGTAATTGAAATGTTTTTTTTATAAAAATAAAAAATATTTATAAAAAGTTAATTAGCATTTCTATTTAAGATACTTTAAAGATAATTTATTTTTTTATGAAAAATAAAAGGAAATTATATAAAAAAACTAATTAGCATTTCAGTTTAGGATATTTTAAAGGTAAATAGTTTTTTTTATAACAAATAAAACAAATTAATTAGAATTTCTGTTTAGGATTATTCAATGATAGTTTAAATTTTTTTTATAAAAAAATAAAAAAAACATTTATAAAAAAATTATTTAAGATATTTCAAGTGTAATTTAAATATTTTTTATAAGAAATGAAAAAAATATAAAAAAATTAATTAGCGTTTCTGTTTAAGATAATTGAAGGGTAGTTTAAATATTTTTTTTATAAAACATAGAAAAACTTTTGACAATATGCCTATGTTTAGGATATTTTAAAGGTAAATAGTTTTTTTTATAACAAATAAAACAAATTAATTAGAATTTATGTTTAGGATTATTCAATGATAGTTTAAATTTTTTTATAAAACATAAAAAAACATTTATAAAAAAATTATTTAAGATACTTCAAGTGTAATTTAAATATTTTTTATGAGAAATGAAAAAATTATAAAAAAATTAATTAGTGTTTATGTTTAAGATAATTGAAGGGTAGTTTAAATATTTTTTTTTATAAAACATAGAAAAACAGTAGTAAGAACAACTTCTCCCCAAAACTCACTAAGAACAAAAGCAAACAACAAGAGAGAACGAGCAATTTTGACAATATGCCTATGTTTTTTTTTAGCAACACCATTTTGCTCAAGAATATCTGAACATGAAGTTTGGTTGATGGTTCCATCTAAGGCAAGCAATTAGCAAAATTTATTAGAGGTGTATTCCCCACCCAAATGACACCTAAAGCATTTAATCACAGCAGAATGTTGAGTTTATATGCAATCCAATTGAAAGTGATAATTCAGCCATGCAACTCAAATTAATTAAAGTCTTTATACATGTTTTGTTGAAAATAAAAATAGCCAACAATCATATGTAATTGAATTAAAAGGTCTTGATATGAACAATGTATATTCGTGAAGATAAAATAAAACCTAATAAAACAATAATGGTTAAGCATAAAGTTCAAATATGAACTTGAGAGATGAACAATAACAACAATAAAAACAACTATGCGATTATAAAAATCAAAAGCAAATAATTATGAAAAATATATTCATTCTACTACAAAAATAATAGTTATTGTAGTTGAAAGAAGCAAATGCAACAATAAAGAAAATGAGTGGAATTTGGTGTGATAAACAGAGGTGATACTAAATGAATAATTTTTTTTCTCAACAAAATCTCGCGAAACAAATCATATGCAATCCAATTGAAAATGATAATTCAGCCATCAATTACATGCAACTCAAATTAATTAAAGTCTTTATACATGTTTTGTTGAAAATAAAAATAGCCAACAATCATATGTAATTGAATTAAAAGGTCTTGATACGAGTAATGTATATTCGTGAAGATAAAACAGAACCCAATAAAACAATAATGGTTAAGCATAAAATTGTAAATCATTTTAGGCACAAATCATATGTACTGAAATTTAAAGTGATAATTTAATTGCTAATTATATATAATTTAATTTAAAGGTCAAGAAAACATAAAACAACATGTTAAAAATTCTTAATTTAACATGCAGCATCTTAAATGACCATGTCAAACCAATAAAAAAAATTTAATTCTCTATTTTCAAGCATAAAAGTAATAACCTTGATTGTATGAGTTATTTCATTAGTTAACCTAGCAATTAACACCCAAATAGAAAAATCTTTATTATCATTTCTTATTCTTAAGCATCTTTCATTTCGAAATATATCTCTTTAAGTAACATCTAACATGAGTTCAATCATTTTGTTTTTTTAAACACACATCACTAAGCATGAGTTCAAACAACATCTTTTTTAAAAAACATATATCATCAAGCATATATTTCCTAGCAAAGCAAAACAATAACCTAATCTTAAGCTATCATGAAAACAAAGAATAAGCATTAATTAATTCAATTTAAGCTTCTTCTATACTAAAAAAAATATTTAAACTAATTTAGTAGAAAATAGCTTGAAACAAAGAATGAAACAACTAAGAACCAGAACATTACCGAATAAAAAAAATTATTAGTAGAAAATAAATAAATAAATAATCCCTATGATTTTAAATCTATTTGTAATTTGATTTTTTTTTCATTTCATGGTCTTTTTTAATTTATTTTATTTCTTTATATCAAATATTAAAAGGGAAAAAAAGATAAGATGGAAACTTTAATGAGAAAAAAGAGAATATCTTCTGTAACATAACAAATCAATCAAGCATAGTCAACATTGATCAAGCGATTAATTAATTAATTATTTTAAAGCCAGGGTGAGTATTTAATTCATTTTACAGAGGGATTGATTTATAATTTACTCTAAGAACAAATTGGGATCAACTAGGCTAAGAAAAAAAAACATAAAAGACTGAATCTAAAATATAAAACAATAATTTAATTTTTATATAATAATTAATGAGTCACATAAAAATAAAAATATTTCTCTTTTTATTAGTTGAAAAAATGGCACAACCTATATGTATTAGCAGTATCAAGTTGTGTCCTAGGCAAACTTATTTTTTTATCGTTGTGTTTTGGGTTAATTGAATGATGAGATCCTCATTTTTTTTTTATATTGGAAATGAGCTTTTATTATAGAAATTAATAAATACAAGAGGAGAAAATATTTTGTATAAAAAAATACAATTAAATTTTAAAGAGTATGCATGTAAGTAGTTTATGTTTGAAACTAATAATATATTTATTTATTTAAATTTTATGCACTATCGCTAGCCTAGTTAATTAATTCCAACTTAATTAGAGAAGAGATGTAATAATCAATGATTTTTTTTTTTAAATTCCAATCATGTTTTCCTACCTATAAATACCTCTCCATGAAGAGCCTAATCCACCATAGCAAACCATATCCTATGTCTCTTGAAAAACACACCATGACGACGTCTTTACTAAACAAACCATTCTTCTCCTTCTTTCTCCACATCCTGTTTGTGCTCCTTCATATATTCAACTCTTCTTCCTTCTTTGCTGTAGCTGAACACACTCCCTCCACAACTTCACCATTTGGTTATAATACAGAAGCTGAGCCTCTTCTCGAGTGGAAAGCCAGTGTTGACAACCAAAGCCAATCTCTCCTTTCTTCTCGGGTCGGCATGAGCCCATGCATTAACTGGATTGGAATCACTTGTGACAAGTCTGGAAGCGTCACCGGTTTGAGCCTTGCAGACTTTGGCTTGAGAGGTACGCTTTATGATTTCAACTTCTCGGCCTTCCCTAATCTTTTTGTTCTTGACCTTCAGAACAATTCTCTTTTTGGAACCATTCCACATGAAATTGAAAAATTAAAAAAAATTATCTTTTCTTGATCTTTCTACGAACCAACTCTCTGGTCTCATCCCTTCTTCTATTGGAAACTTGACATGCTTATCTAAGCTCTATCTTCGGGATAACAAAATCTCCGGTCCTATTCCTCAGGAAATTGGATTGTTACAGTCTCTTAATCAACTTGCCCTATCAAGTAATGTTTTGACCGGTGAAATACCTTATTCTATTAGAAAATTAAAAAAATTATCTAACCTTGACCTTTTTGAGAACCAACTCTCTGGTCCCATCCCTTCTTCTATTGGAAACATGACCATGCTCATTGCTTTAGCACTAAGTCAAAATACTCTTAGTGGTTTGATGCCCTCTATTGGAAATTTAACAAACCTATTCTGTAGACCCCCGATTATAATTTTTCTAGGTATTTAAAAGATGATAAATTTAACAAATAGTAAAATGGGTTAAATTAAATTAAAGAAACCTCAATTAAGATAAAAAATAGTGAAATCAATGAAATGAAAGGTGAATATAATACTAAATTATTCAAAAGAAAAACATTTGTGAGGACAAAATGAATATGTTAGATCAAGAAAGGTCAATATTTAAATAACAAAAGGTTGGGAGTTTATGTACAAATGATGAAAAGGGATGGGGATAAATGTGCAATTCACAAGATGTCAGGACTATAAATATCATTCTATTTTCTCTCTTGGAGGGACCGACAATAATAAGAGAGAGTTTAGAGAGAGGCTGAAGAGAAGACATATTAATGGCAGAACATTTGATAGCTATAACTCCACCTTTTATCGTTGGATCAAAACAATATTTGGATATGTTGTTCTCATCCATGTCGTGTACATTGTCACCGGACGGATTTTTTACATCAGTCACCGTTTAAGAGATATCGAGGGAGGAACATATCTGGGAAAATACCATTCGATTAGGCTATAATTTAGATATGTTGTTCTTCCTAATTTTGTTTAGATTTTGAACGGTGGAGATCTGAAACAAACATTCGATATAGAAGTTGTGTATCTCACATAGTAGGTTTGCAAGTTTGAGGTCAATTCGATTAAACCTATATTTTTGGAAATTTCACCATTTGAGGAAGTTAATATTTGGATATGTTATACATATGATAATGCATTGTAACTTGACAGTATGGATTGTTTGGAATATTATTTGTTTGTTATTTATGGTTGATTAAAACTGTTGTCAAGGATTGTATTTAGATAAGAATGTTTTATTTTGACGTTAAAAGGGAAGATTGAAATAAATATGATAAATTGGTTCTTATAAAGATATTTTTGTGAGACTCTTAAACAATATATGATATGGTCTGGGGTTGAGATAAAGGAGAAAACGTTAAATTGTGGATGTTGTGTGTAAATGAAAGAGAAAACGTTAAATTGTGGATGTTGTCTGTAAATGAAAAAGGTTGATGCATCTGGATAGATTCATCTCCTGACTTTTTGAGGTTGATGAATCTGGATAGATTCATCTCCTGACTTTTTGAGAGAATACGAGTAGGAGGATGAGAGAATTAGGATCAAGTTTCTTCATAGTAATTATAGTTTTGGATGTTAGCTAATTAGGAAAAATGGTCTTGCTCAATATGGAGCTGTAGAACCCCAACCATGGGTCATCAACTGAGATTTAGGTCCTGACAGACCTTATAGGGTAGTGTTTGTTGATGAACAATTTTGATCATCTCAGAGGCAGAATTGGGTTCTCCTTTCTATAGAGAACTTGTAGCCTCGTGTGTTAGCTTTCTAATGAGACTAATCTCACTTGAAATGGAGTTCTACAACTCTAGATATAGTTAAAAATCTAATGAGTGTTTGGACAATAACAGTTCAATGTGTGGATAGTTCAAATGTCTAGACAATAACAGTTTAAAGTTATATAATAACAGTTGGACAATAACAGTTCAATATGTAGATAGTAAGAGTTTAATATGTGGACAATAACATTTCAATATACGAACAATACCAGTTTAATATGTGAACAATAACAATTCAAATGTCTAAACAATAAAAGTTCAAAGTTAGACAGTAACAATTCAATGTGTTGACAACAACAGTTCAAATATTTAGACAGTAACAGTTCAAAGTTAGACAGTAATAGTTGGACAATAATAATTCAATGTATGGACGATAATAGTTCAATGTGTACACAATAATAATTCAAATGTCTAGACAATAATAGTTTAAAGTTAGACAATAATAGTTGGACAGTAACAGTTCAATGTGTGGACAGTAACAATTTAATGTGTAGACAATAACAGTAGACTTTCACGTGAATACTATATAAAAGAATTGAGTCATATAAACACTTGCACATTGAGATACTAAATCTAAAAATATAAACGATATATGTATGCATGTTATTATGAGGAAATGAACATGCTTGGAAGGTAACATATAAGTAATGGATAAATATGGATTCTCTATAATATCAGCTTAAAAGAATGATAACTATGGTTGGATAAAGGACGACAACATTAATGAGTGTAATGAGAAAAATCTAGAGAAAGAAATGAATGATTAGCTTAATTAGCTTCAGCTAATGACATCCGAAGGGACTAAAGAAAGAAATGAATGATTAGCTTGATTAGCTTCAGCTAATGACATCCGAAGGGATGACGGAGACAAATGAATGATTAGCTTTGGCTATGCATCCGAAGGGATGATAAGGAAAAACAATTGATTAGCTTTGACTAATGGCATCTGAATGGATAGACAGGAAAAATGCATGATTAGCTTTGGCTATGGATCTAAAGGGATGGCCGGGATAAATGCATGATTAACTTTGGCTATGCATTTAAAGGGATGACCCTGAATGGATAGGCAGGAAAAATGCATGATTAGCTTTGGTTATGGATCTAAAGGGATGGCCGGGACAAATGCATGATTAACTTTGGCTATGCATTTAAAGGGATGACCCGAAAAAACAATTGATTAGTTTTGGCTAATGGCATCCGAATGGATGGCTGTGACAAAAGAATGATTAGCTTTGGCTATGCATTCGAAGGGATGACTAGGACAAATGAATGATTAGTTTTGGCTAATGGCATCCGAATGGACGACCAAGACAAACGATTGATTAGCTTTAGTTGATGGCATTCAAAGGGGATGGCTAGGGTGAGTGAATAGTTAACCTCGACAAATGATATCTTAAAAGAATGGTTGGATTTAAGATTATGGTTGATTGTAAGAATTGGTGCATATATATGTACTGCAAGTTGTGTATACCAAGAACATGAAAGAATTGCAAATGTCACGCTTCAAAGATGAGATAATATTAATGCTTCATTAAACTGCCAAATCATTTTCATATTATTCTTATTATTATTAAGAAGTAATAGCATTCTTGTAAATGTTTGTACTGTAGTAGAGACGTCAAACCAACAAGTTTCCTAGGAACCTACTTTTGCAAGGAATCATGTAGTTGCATTCTAAATCATGATGTATTTTATACGAATCAATGTACTGAATGTATAACTATTATGAGATCCTTTAGATTAAATTTGTGATGACTATTTGAAGGATAGAATACAAACTCATGCCTATGCATGTATATTTTAAATGTGAACTTCTAATCATGCAAACATAATATTATGAATTTATGTAAGATTCACTTTTAAATGAAATGTTGATTGTTATTGATGTATGGATTGAGGGAACATGTTCACTGATTATCAATGTCATAACTCAATTCTAGGTTATTCTATAAAACTTAATTTTTTCAAAAATAAAAAATAAAAAATAAAATAAAAGTTGATAATGTGGAGAAAGCAGATAAAGGAGGGCTATAAAAATAGGAAAAAATCAAGTTGTAATGTTTTGAGGAAATTCGAGGCCTAATTGTACCTCATTATGCCAAAAAATAGTGAAAAATATAAATTCAAGGTCAAATTGAATGATTATTGAATACATTTGCATAAAAATTAAGTCCAATGACATAATTAAATTTTTAATAAGCCAATTTAATTTAATAATGGGCCAAATTAATTTTATTTTAGGCTTAATTGGTGAAAAATTAAGTTTGAGAGCCTAATTTTGACTTAATTGAGAATATTGAAATTTTAAAAGATCAAATTTAATTTTTACCAAGTTAATTGATTGAAATTAGAGGTTTAATTATATTAAATAAAAATTTTTTAGGGTTAATTAGGGTTAAATTGAAAGCAATTGAAAAAAAAGGACTAAAATGAACTTTGAAAAAAACAGGTATTAACACTGTTCATTATTTTTTTTCTTTGAAAAATTTGATCTAGTTAACTACTTTATAGCTATATTATATTTAATGTATCTAATATCCATAAAATTTAACAAATCCCTTATTACATTGAAAAATTAAAAAATTTATCCTTTCATGGAAACCAACTCTCTAGTCCTATCCCTTCTTTTATTAGAATCTTGATAAGCTTATTTTTTGAGGTAATAAACTCTCTGATCTCATTCCTTAAAAAAATAGGTTGTTAGAATTTTTTAATCAACTTGACTTATCAAGCAATACTTTAACTAGTGGAATCCCTTATTTCATTGAAAAATTAAAAAGTTTATCTTTTTTTAATTTTTACAAGAACCAACTCTCTGTTACCATCCCTTTTTGTATCGGTAATATCATAACCCAATTTTGGGTTATTTTTCAATTTTGATCTATATTTTCATAAAGTTTTAGAAAAAAAAATCTAAAAAATACATTTTTAAATATATTTGCAACATTTTTAGCATTTTCAACATCATCTCAAAAGAATTTAAATTTTTAAAGATATTTTGAGCGCGCTTAACTTTAAACGTGTTATTTTTAAAATCATTGATTTTCCTCATTGAGTTGATGTTGATATTGCTTGTTTTCAAAAAAAAAAAATACAAAAAAATCAAAAAAATCAAAATTTACAAAAAAATAAAATTGAGAGACCAATTTTGAAATCCAAGCAACATTTTGCCTATAAATAACAACCTTTAACACAAAGAAAAAGAGGAGGGGTAATTTTGACAAAAAAAGAAGAGAAACCCTAAACCACAAAAAACCCTAGCTTTTTTCTTTTCCCTCACTAGAGGAGTCGCCACCTCCCTCACCCTTTAGAGCTGTCAGCGTCGCTGGATGATTTCTCTCTCGTCTATCGTTGGATCAATGCAAAATTTGGGTATGTTGTGCATCCTTATATGTTTTGCATTCTGACCGGAGTGATCATTCATATTTGAAACCACGAGAGAAATATTACCATTTGAATATTTCTGGCAAACCACTCTCGAAACAGTTAGAGAAGCCGACCTATTTCTCCATTATTCACCGTTGGATTAACCTAAGTTTTGGATATGTCATGCGTATGGTTGTATTGCACATTCTGAACGGTGAAGATGAGATGAAACCCATCCAAAAAGGTGTTATGCATGTTCAACAGTAGCTCTCCAATCTTAGGTCAGTTTCGGTCTAACTCCAATTCAGGAAGATCCAACCGTTAACTCGGGTTGATATTTGGATATATGCTACATGAGATGTCGGTTTACCATTGTACCATTGAGATTGTTTATTATTTTAATGTTTAATGAGTAATGATCGTCGGAAGCTTTGCCCAACCGATGTAGGAAGACATAGAAGAGGAAGATGGCCCCGATCTACTGGTTATGCCACCTCTGGTAGCGGCGGCGCTTGGAGCAA
>NW_011500389.1:30616-32042 GCF_000495115.2 Populus euphratica
ACCTCAATTTCAACCACAGTTTTAACCAAACACCTATTTTTTCAAACTAACCTCAACTAAAAGCATTTTTTATAAAATGACTTTTTTCAAACCACAACCACAACAGTTACCACAATACCAAACAAGCTCCAAATCAAATAATAACGATGAAAAATTGCCAGAGCCGACGCCGCGCGGATTTTTTTGACGTGCAACAGGTAACATGACAATGCTCGCTATACTTTATCTAAGTCACAATAATTTATTTGCATGTGTTATTTTAGAAATAGGACAACTTGCTTGTGGACCTGAGATTATATGTGAACAAATTTCATGGCCCATTGCCCTCACAGATGAACAATCTCACCCATTTGAAGTATTTGTCTTTTTGTAACAATGAATTCACGGGTCATTTGACTCGAGATCTTCATATTAGTTGCAATTTCTTGACTCGAGAGATACCGAGGCCAACTTGGGCAACTGCAGAAGTTGGAAACTCTGAATATCTCTCACAACATGCTTTCTGGATGGATTCCGAGCACTTTTGAAGACATTAAGGGATAATAAGGGTATATATGTGGCAATGCTAATGGTTTGAAGCTGTGAAATCTTCCAAAAAGTAGCAAAACTATCAAGAGAAGAGCAACAAACTTTTGGTTTTGATTGTACTCCCTCTTTTAGGTGTGAAACTACCCTAACATTGTTGATAAAGTCAACAATCTTTTGTCAACAATGTTGGCACCAATTTGGTGCCACCTACCTTGCCCTTGTCTTTTGCATGGATGTTTGCCTATAAATAGGCAATGCATCCAAGCATTATAGACATCACATGAAAAAAACTTGAGAGCAAGTAGAGAGAAAAAAGAGAGGGTGAGAAGAGAGTAATCCCACAAAATTGTAAGGTATTTGTAAGATAGTAAGTAAGGTGTTTTCTTCTAATAATAGAGAGATTTTTGTTATTCTCTTATTATTAGAGAGAAGTTGTATTCTCACATTACTTAGTAAAACCCTTCTATACTTGCCTGTGGACGTAGCTCAATTGGGTGAACCATGCAAATTCTTGTGTGTTCCATTTCTTATTTTATCTTGTCCCTTACCTTTTGTCTTGTTGAGTTTGCATGGAAGCATCTCAACATTGGTATCAGAGCCTTCTGGTTGGTGTTGTTAATATACAAAAGTTATTCATGTATACGGTTACTATTCACGTATACGACACTATTCACATATACGGTACTATTCATCTATACGGTACTGCTCACATACATTACTATTGCCATATATAGAAAGTCACTACAGTGATTAAATACACTTTAAGAAGTTCTGTCTAAGGAGATTGAGAACTTACTTTGTGAAGTATTATTCACACGATACTATTTCTGTATACGTTACAAATTTATGAAATGGTGATAATTGAATAGATCTTGGTGAATACAATGGCAGCAAAGTA
>NW_011500389.1:35155-38771 GCF_000495115.2 Populus euphratica
AGATGCTGCATTATGTTATGGAGGATCAGAATTTACTATCAGAGGTTATGTTGATTCAGATTTTGCTGGTGACCTTGAGAAAAGGAAGTCCACTACAGGCTATGTGTTCATAATTGCAGGAGGAGCTGTGAGTTGGGTTTCTAAACTTCAGACTGTTGTAGCATTGTCCACAACAGAAGCTGAGTACATGGCAGCTACACAAGCTTGTAAAGAAGCAATATGGATGAAGAAACTTATGGAGGAGCTCGGGCACAAACAAGAGAATATTCTTTTGTATTGTGATAGTCAAAGTGCCTTGCATATTGCAAGGAATCCAGCGTTTCATTCAAGAACAAAACACATAGATGTTCAGTATCACTTTGTTCGCGAAGTGATGGAAGATGGAAGTATGGATTTTCAGAAGATTCACACAAAGAAAAACCCAACAGATACTTTGACGAAACCGGTCAACACTGATAAGAATATATGATGCAAATTCTCTTACAACCTAGCAAAAATGTAAGCAGCATGAAGATGACAAGTATAGAAATGATAGAAGAATCACAGATGATCAAGTGTGAAGACTTGATTAACTCATTAAAGTCTTCAAGTGGGAGAATGTGAAACCACCCTAACATTATTGACAAAGTCAACAATATTTTGTCAACAATGTTAGGCACCAATTTGTCAACAATGCTAGGCATCAATTTGGTGCCACCTACCTTGCCTTTTGTCTTTTGCATGGATGCTTACTTATAAATTGTCTTTTGCATGGATGCTTGCCTATAAATAGGCAATGCATCCAAGAATTATAGACATCACAAGAGTGAAACTTGAGAGCAAGTAGAGAAAAAGAAGAGAGGGAGAGGAGAGAGTAATTACATAAAATTATAAGGTATTTGTGAGATAGTAAATGAGGTGTTTTCTCCTAATAATAGAGAGATTTTTGTTATTTTTCTATTATTAGAGATAAGTTGTATTCCCACATTACTTAGTAAAACCCTTCTATACTTGCCTGTGAACGTAGTCTAATTGGATGAACCATGTAAATTCTTGTGTATTTCATTTCTCATTTTATCTTGTTCATTATTTTTTGTCTTGTCAAGTTTGCATCTCAGCATCCTAACATTAGAAAGCTTGCTTTTAGTGTTTGTTGTGATTGTAGCTTTATCCATTCTCTACAAAAGAGCTAGGAAAGAGAAACGCTGAGCCAGAAAATGCACAAGATCGAAACATATTCACAATATTGGGCCATGATGGGAAGAAGTTGTATGAGAATATCGTTGAAGCTACAGAGGAATTCAACTCCAGCTACTGCATTGGCGAAGGAGGATATGGAACTGATTATAAAGCAATGATGCCAACAGAACAGGTGGTTGCTGGGAAGAAAATTCACCGGGCACAAACAGAAAAGTTATCCGATTTTAAAGCTTTTGAAAAGGAAGTTTGCGAGTTAAAATATTTGACTTCAAAATATTGTGAAAATGTATGGATTTTGTCACATGCAAAACATTTTTTTTTTGGTTTACGAGTTCATTGAAAGAGGAAGCTTGAGAAAGATTATAAGCAGTGAGGAACAAGCAATTGAGTTCGATTGGATGAAAAGGCTAAAGGTTGTGAATGGGTGGGTAGAGCTTTATCCTTCTACACCATTCTTGCTCTCCTCCGATCATTCATCGAGACATTACCAGCAATAATATCCTTCTGGACATGGAATATGAAGCACACATCTCCGACTTTGGCACAGCTAGATTGTTGATGCCTGACTCATCCAACTGGACCTCATTTGCAGGTACTTTTGGATATACTGCTCCAGGTGCGTAGCTTTATTTCAACATTAAGTTACTATATTATGTGTAATAGTGAAAACAATATATAGTGTTTTTTTAGCTTTTCTTAGTCTTTTCTTTCAACTATTTGATAAAAAACCATGCATTATCATGTTTTTTTGGCAGAGCTAGCTTACACAATGAAGGTGACTGAAAAATGCGATGTCTACAGCTTCGGAGTGGTAACAATGGAGGTGATGACAGGAAGGCACCCAGGCGATCTCATTTCAGCACTCCTATCACCAGGATCTTCGTCATCATCGTCGATGCCACCGATTGCTCAGCATACTCTATTGAAGGATGTGTTAGACCACCGCATCTCGCTTCCTAAAAAAGAAGCAGCAGAGGGCGTTGTCCACATGATGAAAATTGCACTTGCATGCTTGCAACCCAATCCCCAATCTCGGCCTACAATGGAAAAAATTTCTTTCGAGCTGACAACCAAGTGGCCTCCACTGCCCAAGGCATTTTCCACAATAAGTTTGGGAGATCTCTTCTCCACTGCCTAAGGCTACTTCTATTCGATTATCTAAGATCTCTTCTCCACATGAATTTTATCATCAAACTTTTTTTCACACTAAGTGGCCTCCGCTGCCTAAGGCATTTTGCACAATAAGTTTGGGAGATCTCTTAATCTCATAGTGTATAACTACTTCTATTCGATTATCAATTGGAACGATAATTATTTGTAATATGAACTTCATTTCTTTCAAATTATGATGGCACTGTTTTATGCGTTAGAATTTGTTTTTCTTTGCATGAAGGGTTTGAGAATATTTGTAATATTTTGATCAATACACTACGGAATGAAATTTTAAGGTATCGCTGAAACAATTAAAAAAAAACAACAAGAGCTTCGATCAGTAGGCAAAATAATCAACTGTAAGAAGGTAGCAACCAATGAATTTCCAACTTGATGTTGAATTTTCTAATGAAATGAATTTCCATCATTTCATTACAAAATTCAAACCCAAAGAACAGTCTACTGGTTGGTGAAACTTTCATTGTGGAATATTGTAGATAATTGCCCTCATTCCCAATACAAGGAGACATTGACCATCGATAAAGGCTGCCATTCAACCATGATGAGCTGGATTGAAGCTTCAATAATACCATTCAATGTATTTCTTAAAAACAAATACATTGAATAAACGTAGAAAAATAAATAAAATGATATAAAATCAAATCAAATATAAAATTAATATAAAAAATAAAAATAGTTTTAAAATAAAAAATATAAAAATTAATTAGCATTTCCATTTAGGATATTTCAAGGGTGTTTAAATATATAAAAAAAATTAATTAGAATTTATGTTTAGAATATTGTAAAGATAATTTAAATTTATTTTATAAAAGTATAAAAATAGCATTTCTGTTTAGGATAAAATAAAATATAAGAAATTAGTACTAGACCCAAATCACTTAAGAGGGATATAAAATTCAAAAGGTTTAAAATATTTTTTATATATTTAATCTTTTTTTTTTAAAAAATTAATATTAACCCATTGTATAACGCAGCACTGGCAACAACTCAAGGAGACACGAAATGCCAATTCTTTTAGAGAAGATTTGATAGGCCACTACGAAGAGCTGTTTTTGTATGATTTTATTATTAGGTATTTCTTAATAATGTTTTTCCAGCTCCAATGTATTTCTTAAGACCTCTAGGAAAAATCAGGGTCTAAAAGAATCTCTCTACATGGTTTGCAAACGTACCGTCAATGGTTGTGACTGGGACTTTACAGAAGATCCTTATGATAATGTCATACGGGAGTTGCTGATATGTGACATGCCATGGAATGGTTGGC
>NW_011500389.1:39121-44636 GCF_000495115.2 Populus euphratica
TTTTTACTTTCTATTTATATTTATCAAGTTTTGTTGAATTACTACACTACCCCTCATTCATTTATACCTACACTTTAAGCCACCAAGGGCTTTATTGTATTTTCCTACTTATTTATTCAAAACATCACAATTTTTCTCAGCAACCTTAAAGAAGAAACCAGAAAGATGTTACCAGAAAGTTGATTCTTCTCCACTTCTCTTCAGAGTTTCCTTTCTCAAATCATTATTCATATCGACTTTGTTCATGGTTTTTCTCTCGATTCTTTTTCTTTCTGCAGTATATTGTGGTATAGCTATCACATGTAATGACAAATTATTAAAAGCATAGATTAAGAAAGTGTTGGAAAGTATATCGACAATGTATCTTGATATAATTAGAAAAGATATGTTAGAATATACTGTATTAATTTCCATTCAATTATATTAGCTATCATTCCTTATTATTATTCTCCTAATTTAAAGGAGAACCCGAAGGCACCATGTATATATGATGAACGTAATCAATACAATGAATCATTCCGCTTGGATATCTTTCTGGTATCAGAGCAGGTTACGTCCTAACCTTATTTCTTCAACGCATCTACTATCTGCTGCGTTTCTACCTTGTCTTTGGTTATCCTTTATTTCTCCATCACTCAGATCATCCTGGTTTGCTCCTTGTTTCAAAGCGATTAAAAGGTGACAACTACAACTCTTGGCACTGTGCTATGAAAATTTCTGTGAGTGCCAAGAATAAGACAGGTTTCATTACCGGTAAAATCAAAGAACCGCATGAGGCTTCAAATCCTGAAGAACATACCCTTTGGCAGCGTTGCAATGACATGGTGCTTTCATGGATCCTTGGGGGGGCTCAATTCTTTTTCTTTCTATAGTATATTATGGTATAGCTAATCACATGTAATGACAAATTACTGCCAAGTTATTAAAAGCAAAGATTAAGAAAGGATGCCTAATCAGCCCCTCAAAATTGTTAAAGTCTGTCCAGCTCTTAACTTCTATGTGCTCTCAACTCATAGAAGTGGCTGACACTCCCATAGCTACTGGTGCCACTCTTATAGTCTGTCCAGCTCCTATATTGCCTCAATGGCATTCTGAAATCACACGGTATAACTTCTCACTGTGTTCTTTTTGTGCACTTTGCAAATTTCAGCATTCCTTCATGTTTTATTGCACTGACTGCCAAATTCTTAGCTTATCATATATATGGATGTGAGCTTTTCTTCTTCTTTTTTCATTCATTATTTCTCCATAATTTCTTTGGGCTGAGGAAGAAATAGAAATATCAGGCTTTACTAATCACATTGACAATGCAAGCGATCATTTTTCAACATGAAGGGGTGTACTGACTTTTTGGCACTCTTGAGCGTGTGACATGAGTTTTCCTTGCTTTTTTTGATAGTAAACGAGAGAATTTTTCCTTGGTATTAGCTATATGTTAATGACATTTCAACCTTGAACCACCTGCCACATCACTCCCAGGGTCCCATGAGAAAATAGAACTTGAATATCTATTAGCTACAGATTTACTGAGACATGTAGTTATGAGATTTTTTAAATTTTAATCAAAAGATTTAACTCTGTCCCTGTGGTAGTCTTGTTGAAATAAAACTCAATCTAGAAGGTCAAGGAAAGCAACCTCCAGCTGTCACCGCCCAACTGTCCAGCCGCCGCCGCCAGCCGCCAGCCACCGGCCGCCAGCCGCTTTCACACCGTCGGCCACAACCGTCTTCACACTTGAAGGTTGAATTTTCTTGTTTTGATTTCGTGTATAAATAGATAGCTAAGCTTATGCAATTATGTGTGGAGAGATTGAGAGAAACACTAGAGAGAAAGAGAGAAAGAGAGAGGGGTTGTTGTAAGCTTTTGTTTATGTTATTGTAAGCTTTGTTCTTGAAATAAAAGAGTGTGTTTTATCCCCTCTGAGTGTTTCAAAGCCACCACAAGTGGTTTCTCCCACCAACAAGTCTAACTTCTGTGTGTGTTTTTGCTTTCAAGTACATAAGTGAACATTTAAGTCAGATTAGTAGACAAACTTTAAAATGCCCGGATTCACAAACTTGTGTGTTAACATCTGATTCAAGATTGGAATCTAAATTGATAGCTATGGGCAGCGTGTTCTGCATTTTATAAACAGTTCACTTCTTTTAGGTGAAGACTCAAGAATCTGTTACCTTCTACTGCATATGGAGTGAATATTTGATGAGGAAAATTTCATTTTCATTTGGAAATTTATTGAATTGTGGTCTTGTACATTTTTTTTCCTGATGCAGCAAGATTGGAGGACTGACTACGTAATTGTTATCCATTTTGAGGCATACATGTCCAGGTTCCTTAAAAACTTGTGTGTTTGAACGCGTGCGAGATACATCTCTTCCAAATACATTTTTAGTAGATATTGGTCAACTTGTCAATGCTGACATTGTATGTACAACATATGATGTGCTTAAAGAGGACCTCTCGCATGACTCTGATAGGCATGAAGGCGATAGGCACATCCTGAGATTCCAGAACAGGTTCTTGTAGCAACTTACACTTCAACATTATTGTAATACAACTCACACAATTTCCATTCATTTCTTGTAATCTTTATACAGCCCTGAGAACTTAATTTCAGGGACTCAAATGTGTGTAACGGACAAATATTTACAATCAGAATCAATAGCAATATTTGCAGGAATAACAGACTCATCCTATAGTTATGGAGAGCACAAAATCTGGCATTTCTCATGGTGACAGCTGCGCTTGAATTGGCAATGATTTAAATATATCATTCTATTTCAACTTCTTTGATCATAATATGTAACTGCTTTGTATTTTTGCTAACTTATACATGTAAAGATATCAATGATCAGAATCATGCCACATCTCAAGTGATTACAGGATGAGCTAGTTAAAATACTGTTAAACAGTTAAAGTTGTTAATACTGTTAGGCAGTTAGAAACGGTTAGAAAAGCTGTTAAAGCTGTTAAACATTGAAGAAAGAAGCTGGTTTACGTCTGCAGCTTCTGTTATAAATACATTTTCAATAATGTAAAATGGGTTAAAGTGAAAAACAATGAATATATTCGTCTTCTTCCTTCAACTGTCAGCTGCTCTCTCTGCCTTCTTCATATCTCTTCTTAATTCTCTAGAATTCTTTCATTCAAATCTGCTATCTTCATAATACTCCCCATTGATCTCACTTCAGTTTACGAAGCATTACTGGTCTGAAGTACCACATCCAGACTCATTTAGATCAATTAGAAGTTTCGTCTTAACAAATTACATGGAGGCAAGGTTATTTCGTCTTAACAAATTACATGGAGGCATTATTACATCTGCTGAGGAGGCAGTGAATCTGCAAAAAAGGAACTCAGAGAGAAATCGTTACTACAGGAATTTAGAACGCCAAAGAAAAATTTACTGCCATCTAGTGATTTGAATGAAGAATCGAGGAAAAGAAAGACTGGAGAAACAGTGATGGTAAGTTTCCTTACCTCAATAGGTCAAACTAAACCATCTTTCATCTACCAGATGTTTATTCTGGAGATTCCTCGTGGCCATCCGTCAATGGACATGGTTGCCAGACTGAATGGCTGTTCTTATGTGAACTAGCCTATGAATCTTACTCCAGCATATATGGCTGTATATTTTTTAACACTCTTATCACTTGATTGGAGCTTGCAACATATAAGCACAAGTCAACAGATAGGCGGCTCATCTCATTTTAGCTATGCCAAATTTTAATCACCAGTGCTAGGTTGTTTTTAGACGCCCCTCTTTACAATTCTTGGGGCACAGCACATGCAGGGAGGGGCAGTAGCTTAAGACATAAACTTACTGGATACCGAGTGAAACTCTGTCCTAAGTATTCTAAAAGTCATCAAATATTTGTTTTTGTCACTTTCATGATGCCAAATCAGTCGCTCACTTTCAAGTCCTATATATTCCCTTATTGTTGATAGGTTTCAAAATCGCCATCTGAATTGGAGGTTAATCTTGGAGTTATAAAGAGCTATTGCAAGGCCCAATTAGAAAATGAAGTTGTGTCTGCTGCCAACCTGCAGATACACATCTGGTATGCTTGATCGATTCTTCTTTTCTTTTTTCTTTTTTTTTTTGTTGTGGAATTGAGGAAAAGTAAAGTTGGAAATGTTGATCCAACTTACTTCAAAAGCTTAGTAGGAAGCTTAAGATACTTGACATGTACCAGACCGAATATACTCTACGAAGTCGGACTTATCAGCAGATATATAGAGAAGCCAGACCAGTCTCATTTGAATGCAGTTAAGAGAATTCTTCGCTACATCAAAGACACAATAAATAAAGGTATGTTTTATATCTCAAGTACAAATTTCAATCTTACTGGCTACTCGGATAGTGATTGGGGTAGAGATCTGGATGAAAAGAAAAGCACGATAAGGTTTGTATTTTTCATGGGAGATACATCTTTTACATGGTCATCCAAGAAGTAATTGATTGTCACATTATCAAGTTGTAAAGCTAAGTATGTTGCTGTCAACTCAGTTGTATGCCATTTAATATGTTTAAGGAATTTGTTGAAGTTTTTGGGATTTCCTCAAGAAAATCCTATGGAGATTTATATCGATAATCGAATAACGATTGTATTGGCAAAGAACTTAGTGTATCATGAAAGAAGTAAACATATTGATACACGTCATCACTTTATCCGAGAGCATGTAAAGAACAAAAAAGTCGAGCTGATATCCTACAAGATAGATGATCAAGTTGCAGATATCTTTACCAAGCCATTAAAGAGAGAAGTATTTATCAGATTGAAATTCATGCTTAGAATGACATCCGTCGATTGAGTTTAAGGGGGAGATTTGTTGAAATAAACTCAATTTAGAAGCTCAAGGAAGGCAACCACCTGCTGTCACTGCCTAGCCGCCAGCCGCTTTCACACCTGTCGCACGTGTGCGGCGTCGCGACAAGTTTCCACTTTTATCTAGAAATGTTGTATATCTATCTAACAAATATAGAGGGACAAGAAAATCTAGTCTTTTATCGGTGAAAAATGGAATGGGAGTCGCCACCTAGTATTTTGGTCACTAGGAACCCTAACTGGTCTTAGTGATCGGGTACGAGGACTGGTTGCATAAAGGGAAGGTATTAGCACCCCAAATATGTCATACCTAAGGTAAGCTGCATTACTTTATTGTCTGATAAAATCTAAGGTTTTTGTGTTTCCTAGTTATTGGTATGGTTTAAGAAAAGTCCTCCTTCATAAGGAGATCCTTATCTTATTGGGTAACTCTGACCTAAATACAAGAATTTAATTTTTGGAATACATCTTACGTATAAGATCGTAAGCCCAGATATTAAAAGAAAACAAAATAATTTTTTTGGAATTTTTTGAAATATTGGCCTAATTCTCATACCTTGAATAAACTAGTTATTAAAGCCAAAATGCATGCTAATACATATTTTTTTTTAATTTTTTTTGTTATATGACAATATGAAGTGATGATTTATATATATATATATATATATATATATATATATATATAGAGA
>NW_011500389.1:44773-79658 GCF_000495115.2 Populus euphratica
GAGAGAGAGAGAGAGAGAGAGAGAGAGAGAGAGAGAGAGAGAGAGAGATTAGGTCATATTTGAAAACAAAACATTTTTTATTTTTATATTTTTTTATGACTTAATGAAAACCACGTATTTTAATACCAAATTTGTATCTTTACAATATAAAAATATAAATGGATACTGATCAAAATACGGTAATAAAATTACAAAAAAAATCATAGATTCTTTAAAGAAACTTTTTCGGATGGGCTAGACTTGGCCTAAAAGGAAAATAGGCTGAAATTAGCCCAACATACAAGGGGCTCCCTTTTAACTAGGCTGGACTCAGCCCAGCTGTATAGATTGGGCTGATGTTCCAGCCCATAACAAATAGTAACTGGGTACTGTGCAAGTGCACAGTACTTGGTTAATTAATTAGCCTGGTACTGTACACCTGCACAATAATCGGGTTACTATGCACTTTCACAGTAATTACTAATTCTCTTCTTGTTTGCAGAACGTGCACAATGAATGTTCTGTATGTAAGAAGAAGACCCCTAAATAATGACGAGGGGGAGGGAGTTACCTGGGATGACGAGCTGACGGTGGTGCTGGTGGCCGGTTTGGCGGTACTGTTGCCGTGGCCACTCTTCCTCCTCCCTGCTGTGTTTCGCGTGACTTCTTTCCTCTGTTATCTTTGTTTCCTCTTCTCCTTTCTTTCTTTCTCCTCTCTCATTTAAAAACTACCCCTTTCTTTTTGTTTCCCCTCCCCTCTTGTTCAAACAAAAACCTCCCCTTCTGTTAATGTTGAGGATAGTATTTATAGGTCAAAGAGGAGCGGCCCGCTGTTGCGCGTAGGGAGCTGGAGAACGACCTGATGTTGTGTATGGGAAGCAAGGGAGACACCAAGTGAGGTCTCCAATGGGGGCGTGGGGCTTTAAGTTTTGGGAAGAGGAATAGTGTCAAAATTACACTGTTTAGTTTCTTTATTTATTTATAGGGTACCCAAAAATGGGTTACAACAGATTTTGCACAGTAAGTTTTATAAAGATAAACAAAATTGAACTACCGTAACTGATCTTGATTGACCCGAAACTTTGTATTTACAAGAATTTCTCTTTGACTCGAAACTAAGATCAAAACTCAGTCTTCTCAAGATCCTAATCTGGCTGTCCTCGAGCCTTTGGTTATATTAACCGGGCATTCCATCTGAGATCCCTTTTAACAATTTCTTTTAGCTAAAAATCTATATTGGTAATTTGGCCAACCTGAAATCCAATCTAGTGATTTCCTATAGCCAAAGCTGATATCTGTATTGTGGTTGGGCTAACCTGAGATCCCTTTCGACGATCCCCTTTAACTAGAACCATTATTCTGTGTGCAGTTGGGCTAACCTGAAATCCCATCTGGCAATCCCCTTTAACCATAACCAAAAATCTATTTTGCAACTCAGTCAACCTGGAATCCCATCTGGTGATTCCCTCTTAACCAAAGCTGAAGTATGAGATCCATTCTGGTGCCCTCCTTTAACCAAAACTGAAATATGAGATCCCTTATAGCAACCTCCTTTAAGCAAAACCAAAAACTATATTTGTAGTTCGGTCAACCGAGAATCCCATCTAGTGATTCCCTTTAAGCAAAGCTACTTGAGATCCCATCTCGCGACCTTATTCAACTAGAACTAAAAAATTTATGTAGCTTGATCAACCTAAAATCCCATTTGGCGATTCCCTTTAATCAAAGCTACTTAAGATCCCATCTAGTAACCTCATTCAACCAACACCAAAGAATATGTGTAACTTGGTCAACCTGAAATCCCATCTGGCGATTCCCTTTAACCAAAGCCATCTGAGATCCCATCTGGCGATCCCTTTTAACCAAAACCAAAGAATATGTGTAACTCGGTCAACTTGAAATCCCATTTGGCGATTCCCTTTAACCAAAGCCACCTGAGATCCCATTTGGCGATCTCATTCAACTAAAGCTAAAAAAATGTGTGTAGTGTGGTCTCATTGTAATGGGTGACCTACCCAAGAAAACAGAAAGAATGGTCTCTTTGTAATGGCTGACCCACTCAAGGGGAAGAATGGCCTTATTATTATGGGTGACCTACCCGGAGAAAAAATATGGAGAATTAGTCTCATTTTAATGAGTGACCTACCCAGATAAAAAATATGGAGAATTGGTCTTATTGTAATGGGTGACCTACCCAAGAAAATATTGGTCTCATTGTAATGGGTGACCTACCTAAGTGGAAGATGATGTGAAGTGTGGGGATGATAGGAGAAGGGTTGGAAAACTTGGTGATTCATGACAATTCCCGAACAGAAGGTTTGAAAACTCGAGGCTTCCCGATTGCAAGGTTGATCTTTTTATTTCTTTGAGATTTTCCTAATGGTAGGGTTCATCTCG
The DNA here is from genome assembly GCF_000495115.2 of Populus euphratica. NCBI lineage: Eukaryota > Viridiplantae > Streptophyta > Magnoliopsida > Malpighiales > Salicaceae > Populus > Populus euphratica. The sequence continues at coordinate 47,150 of NW_011500389.1, forward strand.
TCTTCTTTTTATTCCACAATCAGAATCGATTATTTGTCATCATCAACGCAATACTTCTTTCTTTTTCCACAATCCTGGTTTTCAAAAATAGGTCTTATCATCTTATTCTATTTCATGAAACTCTCTCTTGACATGAGCTTGCTTTTGAAGTCATATGCTGGATTTGTTTTTCGTGTTGCCTATCATATCTTTGAGAAGAAGTCTTTGACCTTTTTTACTAGTAGCTTTTCAAAAATGTATGATTTCTCGTTGCCTTCTTTGTCATGCTTTTAGCTTAATTTTCAAATCTATGGGCTTCCGTTCCATTTCAAAATACGTAAAACTTTTCATGAAATATCCTTTATTGCCCCTAGTGTGGAAATATGATTTTAATCTCTTCAAATTCCTTTACTAGTATAGATAGGTATTCCTACTATGACCTTAACTTTTCTTCTTTGGTTAGCTTTTCCCTTTTAACCTAACATATAATCAATGTTTGAATTCCCATATATATCTATCCTTTTTTATCTTTAGCTCCAATGTAGCTTCTAAACTGAGGATACCAACTTCATACTCAGCTATATTGTTGGTGCACTTGAAAGGCATTTTAACCAAAACTGGATATTGTTTATTATTGGGAGAGATTATTACCGCCCTGACCTTATTACCATATACATTTATTGCCCTGTCAAAAAACATGGTCCACCAATTTGTCTTCTCCTTTTCTTTCTCTATAAACAATATATCTTTATTGGGAAATCAAAATTTAAAGGTTTGTAATCTTCAACAACATTATCAACCAGATGGTCTACAATTGCACTTCCTTTTACGACTTTCCTTGTCATATACAGTATATCATATTCTGCTAATAAAACCTGCGACCTTGTAATTCAGTTTGAGAGAACAAGTTTGTTACAAATATACCTTAGAGGATGTACTTTTGAAATCAATTAATTGGTATATTATAACCTATAATGTCGTAATCTCTTTGTTGCCCATACCAGCGCACAATAGAGCCTTTCTATCTCAATATATCTAGACTCGTATTTAATGAGTTTCTTACTTAGGTAATAACTCTTTACTTCTTTTTGGTTTCATCATGTTGACCCAATACACATCCTATGGCTACTTTGGGCACTGTCAGATATAATACCAAAGGTTTTCCTGATACAAGAGGAACCAATAAAGGTGGATTTTGTAAATAATATTTGATTTTATTGAATGCCTCCTCACACTCCTCATTCCAAGTTCTAGGATTCTTTTTCCTTAATAATCAGAATAAAGGTTCATATGTTGTTGTTAACTAAGCTATAAACCAAGCAATATAATTTAACCTTCCTAAGAATCCTCTCACTTCTTTCTTCATCTTAGGGGGATGACATAGCTTGAATGACCTTTATTTTATCTGGATCCACCTTTATACCTCTATCACCTACCACAAATCCCAATAGCTTACTTGATTTAACTTCAAATTAACATTTTGCATGATTAAGCCTTAATTCATTCTTCCTCAACCTCTTCAAATAACTTCCTCAAGACCTTAACATGATCTTCTCCTTTTTTAGATTAGCAATTATATCATCTATATACACCCTAATTTCCATGTGCATCATGTCATGGAATAGAGTCACCATTGCTCTTTGATAGTTTTATCCTACATTCTTCAAACCAAGTAGCATAACCTTGTAGTAGTATGCCCCCCAAGGTGTAACAAAAGTTTTTTTTTTATCTTATCCTCTAGAGCTATTTTTATCTGGTTGTATCATGAAAAACCATCCATAAATGAATATGTCGAACTTCGTGCAGCATTATCCACCAAAACATCTATGTATGGTAGAGGAAAATCATCCTTAGGGTATCTCTATTCAAATTCTAGAAGTCCACACAAACTCTAATCTTTCCGTATGGGTGGGGCTGATGTTCCAGCTCACAACAAATAGTAACCGGGTACTTTGCAAGTGCACAGTACCTGGTTAATTAGTTAGCCTAGTACTGTACACCTGCATAGTAACCGGGTTACTATGCATGTGTACAGTAACTAGTGAATTAATTAGCAGTTACTGTACACTTACAGAGTAATGCTAATTATCTTCTTGTTTGCAGAACTTGCACAGTGCATGTTCTACATGCAAGAAGATGACCCCTAAATAGTGATAAGGGGGAGGGAGTTACCTGGGATGACGAGCTGACGGTGGTGTTGGTGGTTGGTTTGGTGGTGGTGTTGTCGTGGCCGCTCTTCCTCCTCCCTGCTGTGTTTCGCGTGACTTCTTTCCTCTGTTTTCTTTGTTCCCTCTATTAATTATATTGTTCTTCCTTCTCTATAGTAGCTTTATGGAGGTGCTGGTGGTGGTGGCCTAGGATGTGGCTCAGGTAGTGGATGACCTTTCTTCCTTTTTTTTTTGTGTTTTTCTTTAGTGGTGCTGCAACGAGGGGAGAAGATGGAGGGCTGAAAAATGACGATCCTTGGTAGTGTTGGTGTGTTTATATTTCCCTCCCTCTGTTTCAAAGCTTCTCCGTCTTCCCTTAGTTCTCCTTTTGTTTAAAAATTTCCCCCTCTTCTCCTTTCTTTCTTTCTCCTCTCTCGTTTAAAAACTGCCCCTTTCTTTTCGTTTCCCCTCCCCTCTTGTTCAAACAAAAACCTCCCCTTCTGTTAATATTGAGGATAGTATTTATAGGTCAAAGAGGAGCAGCCCGTTATTGCACGTGAGGAGTTGGGGAACGACCTGTTATTGTGCATGAGAACCACGGGAGACACCGGGTGAGGTCTCCAACAGGGGCGCGGGGCTTTAAGTTTTGGGAAGAGGAATAGTGTCAAAATTAGACTGTTCAGTTTTTTTTTTATTTTTTATGGGGTACCCAAAAATGGGTTACAACAACACCATCAGCCACATCCGCCTTAACACTTGAAGGTTGAATTTTCTTGTTTTGAATTCATGTATAAATCGGGCAATTAAACTTATGTAATTAAGTGTGGAGAGATTTGAGAAGAACACTAGAGAGAAAGAGAGGGTGTGTATTGTAAGCTTTTGTTTATGTTGTAAGCTAAAATAGTGTGTTTTATCCCCTTCGAGTGTTTCAAACCCACCACAAGTGGTTTCTCCCACCAGCAATTGACATGTGCTATTATTTGGTGCTTTCTTTGATACTCTAAGGTGCTTTAATGCTATTCTCTCTCTCTGACTTTCTATGAGTTATCTTTCTAAAAGAGGTTATTATTGCATGCCATTATTGTGAATTTTTTACAAGCCTGAAGCATCAAAGTTAGTCCTATTTCTTTGGAAAAACTACAACCAAAGCATTTTAGTTGGATTAATGATAATGATGGGAATTAATATGTTTTAGCTACCACCACCACCACCACCACCACCACTACTCCACACACACATGCACAGCATAAACACTGCAGCGATATCAATGCTAATGAAATCACCTATATCCGGATGAAAGGAGGAAGGTAGATAGATCTCTTGATCATCTTATTTATGTTATTTTTTGTAGTTCAACTAATCTTCATGGAACTTGATGGGCCAAAAGGAAAGGGCTATGCCATCCAGGAGAATTTTCATTTTGCTTTTCAGGTTTGCCAAAAGATTGTTGTTAAATTCCTCTTAATTTGGTAACTCAAACAAAATTATCAAGAAACCACATCATCCAAGAAAAGTGGTTCCTTCTGTTTTCAGCATTCTTATACAAGCAAAGTGCACAAGATATCACGAACAAAATAAAAGGAGATTGGGGATGAAAAATAAATGCCTTGCTTAATTTGTGCAAATATTGAAATCTTGTAATTTAACTTTGGGGAGGGAAGAGAGAGATTCAATTATAGTAGATCAACACTTGGTTTTCTGTAAAAATTGGATATTGTTTATTATTGGGAGAGATTATTACCGCCCTGACCTTATTACCATATACATTTATTGCCCTATCAAAAAACATGGTCCACCAATTTGTCTTCTCCTTTTCTTTCTATATAAACAATATATCTTTATTGGGAAATCAAAATCCAAAGGTTTGTAATCTTCAACAACATTATCAACTAGATGGTCTACAATTTCACTTCCTTTTACGACTTTCCTTGTCATATACAGTATATCATATTCTGCTAATAAAACCTGTGACCTTTTAATTCGGTTTGAGAGAACAAGTTTGTTACAAATATACCTTAGAGGATCCACTTTTGAAATCAACTAATTGGTATATTATAACCTATAATGTCGTAATCTTTTTGTTGCCCATACCAGCGCACAATAGAGCCTTTCTATCTCAATATATCTAGACTCGTATTTGATGAGTTTCTTACTTAGGTAATAACTCTTTACTTCTTTTCGCTTTCATCATGCTGACCCAATACACATTCTATGGCTACTTTGGGTACTGTCAGATATAATACCAAAGGTTTTCCTGATACTAGAGGAACCAATAAAGGTGGATTTTGTAAATAATATTTGATTTTATTGAATGCCTCCTCACACTCCTCATTCCAAGTTCTAGGATTCTTTTTCCTTAATAATCAGAATAAAGGTTCATATGTTGTTGTTAACTAAGCTATAAACCGAGTAATATAATTTAACCTTCCCAAGAATCCTCTCACTTCTTTCTCCGTCTTAGGGGGATGACATAACTTGAATGACCTTTATTTTATCTGGATCCACCTTTATACCTCTATCACCTACCACAAATCCCAATAGCTTACTTGATTTAACTTCAAATTAACATTTTGCATGAGTAAGCCTTAATTCATACTTCCTCAACCTCTTCAAATATCTTCCTTAAGACCTTAACATGATCTTCTCCTTTTTAGATTAGCAATCATATCATCTATATACACCCCAATTTCCTTGTGCATCATGTCATGGAATAGAGTCACCATTGCTCTTTGATAGTTTTATCCTACATTCTTCAAACCAAGTAGCATAACCTTGTAGTAGTATGCCCCTCAAGGTGTAACAAAAGTTTTTTTTTATCTTATCCTCTATAGCTATTTTTATCTGGTTGTATCATGAAAAACCATCCATAAAGGAATATATCAAACTTCGTGTAGCATTATCCACCAAAACATCTATGTATGGTAGAGGAAAATCATCCTTAGGGTAGCTCTATTCAAATTCCAGAAGTCCACACAAACTCTAATCTTTCCGTATGGGCTAGGTTGATGTTCCAGCTCACAACAAATAGTAACCGGGTACTTTGCAAGTGCACAGTACCTGGTTAATTAATTAGCCTAGTACTATACACCTGCACAGTAACCGGGTTACTATGCATGTGTACAGAAACTAGTGAATTAATTAGCAGTTACTGTACACTTACATAGTAATGCTAATTATCTTCTTGTTTGCAAAACGTGCACAGTGCATGTTCTGCATGCAAGAAGATGACCCCTAAATAGTGATAAGGGGGAGGGAGTTACCTGGGATGACGAGCTGACGGTGGTGCTGGTGGCTGGTTTGGCGGTGGTGTTGCCGTGGCCATTCTTCCTCCTCCCTGCTGTGTTTCGTGTGACTTCTTTCCTCTATTTTCTTTATTCCTTCTATTAATTATATTGTTCTTCCTTCTCTATAGTAGCTTTATGGAGGTGCTGGTGGTAGCCTGGGATGTGGCTTAGGTAGTGGATGACCTTTCTTCCTTTTTTTTGTGTTTTTCTTCAATGGTGCTGCAACGAGGGGAGAAGATGGAGGGCTGAAAAATGACGATCCTTGGTAGTGTTGGTGTGTTTATATTTCCCTCCCTCTGTTTCAAAGCTTCTCCGTCTTCCCTTAGTTCTCCTTTTGTTTAAAAATTTCCCCCTCTTCTCCTTTATTTCTTTCTCCTCTCTTGTTTAAAAACTGCCCCTTTCTTTTCGTTTCCCCTCCCCTCTTGTTCAAACAAAAACCTCCCCTTCTGTTAATGTTGAGGATAGTATTTATAGGTCAAAGAGGAGCAGCCCGTTGTTGCCCGTGGGGAGGTGGGGAATGGCCCGCTATTATGCATAGGAAGCACGGGAGACACCGGGTGAGGTCTCCAACAGGGGCGTGGGGCTTTAAGTTTTGGGAAGAGGAATAGTGTCAAAACTACACTGTTCAGTTTCTTTATTTTTTATGGGGTACCCAAAAATGGGTTACAACAACACCATCAGCCACATCCGCCTTCACACTTGAAGGTTGAATTTTCTTGTTTTGAATTCATGTATAAATAGGGCAGTTAAACTTATGTAATTAAGTGTGGAGAGATTTGAGAAAAATACTAGAGAGAAAGAGAGGGTGTGTATTGTAAGCTTTTGTTTATGTTGTAAGCTTGTTGTTCTTTAAATAAAATAGTTTGTTTTATCCCCTCTAAGTGTTTCAAACCCATCACAAGTGATTTCTCCCACCAACAATTGACATGTGCTATTATTTGGTGCTTTCTTTGATACTTTAAGGTGCTTTAATGCTATTCTCTCTCTTTTGACTTTCTATGAGTTCATCTTTCTAAAAGAGGTTACCATTATTGTGAATTTTTTACAAGCCTAAAGCATCAAAGTTAGTCCTATTTCTTTGGAAAAACTACAACCAAAGCATTTTAGTTGGATTAGTGATAATGATGGGAATTAATATGTTTTAGCTACCACCACCACCACCACCACCACCACTCCACGCACACATGCACAGCATAAACACTGCAGCGATATCAATGCTAATGAAATCACCTATATCCAGATGAAAGGAGGAAGGTAGATAGATCTCTTGATCATCTTATTTATGTTATTTTTTGTTGTTCAACTGATCTTCATGGAACTTGATGGGCCAAAAGGAAAGGGCTATGCCATCCAGGAGAATTTTCATTTTGCTTTTCAGGTTTGCCAAAAGATTGTTGTTAAATTCCTCTTAATTTGGTAACTCAAACAAAATTATCAAGAAACCACATCATCCAAGAAAAGTGGTTCCTTCTGTTTTCAGCATTCTTATACAAGCAAAGTGCACAAGATATCACGAACAAAATAAAAGGAGATTGGGGATGAAAAATAAATGCCTTGCTTAATTTGTGCAAATATTGAAATCTTGTAATTTAACTTTGGGGAGGGAAGAGAGAGATTCAATTATAGTAGATCAACACTTGGTTTTCTGTAAAAATTGGTATTGTGCGAAGTTTAAAAGTTTGAATGTATGCATACCTCTTTGTTGTTAAAAATATTTAGTTCTGGAAACTAAAGTTGAAGTATAGGAGAAACAGATTCAAGATGGCAGAGTTGAGTAGAAAGATCAATAAATTTCATTAATTTCAAATGCCTAAATATATAGGGTTACATAGAACTTGGAATGGATTGAAACTCTCAACAAACTTGAGATATTATTGGAATTTAAAATAACAAACTGCTGCAAATCCTGAAGAATCAAAACAATAATATAAAATTCAAATAACATAACTGCACTTACCTCTATCTTACTCAAGGCATAATCTCATAATTCTAACATTTGTTTCCCAGTGCCAAAAATACAGTTAGAAGTGCGTTTCAGGTATTTTAATGTTGATCGAGTTATTTGTAGACTTCAACTTATTTTTTATCATGTCTTTTGGTTGTGACTTCATAAATGCAGGAAATCACATGTTGCCATCAATGAATTCAGAGCGCAGAATAGCAGTCCCAAAAGAACTCATAGACAACAACAAGAAACAAAATCTGTTCAAGTGTTGCTGCTCTTAATCCAGCATGGAGCCAATGGACTTAATCTCTTAGAAGCACAGCATGTTGTTCTAGTGGAGACACTGCTCAATCCAGCAGCTGAGGCTCAAGCAGTCAGCCGGGTGCACCGAATTGGGCAGGAAAAGAGGACATTAGTCCATCGATTGATAGTATGCTCCCTTTCCTTTTTTTTTTTTTTTGTTAAACTAATTTTGGATGCTATACACTTGTGTCTTTTCTCTTTTGAACATTGCATATAGTAGACATGCATTTGAGATACATAACATGCATCTGTTAGAATTTCCTTCTATGATCTTATCAGGTTAAAGACACCGTGGAAGAGAGCATATATAAACTGAACAGAAGTAGAAGCACCAGTTCATTCATAAGTGGGAACACGAAGAATCAGGATCAGCCTGTGTTAACCCTTAAGGATGTTGAGTCCCTATTTGCAACAGTGCCGTCCACTGTACCAGAAAGCGATGGAAAGCCAAGATATCTGCCCCCGTCTGTGGCTGCTGCTCTTGCATCCGAGAGGAGCCTGTAGCAAAATACTGCAGGAATTTCAGTGTGATAATCATTCTTTTCTTTCAACACCGAACCTCGGAATGGAATTGCAGTGAAGCAATCTTCTGGCTATGTCACTTCCAACAGGTAGCTGTTGGTTCATCTCCAAAGGTGAGAGCATCTCCCCAGCCCGTCATAGATTGTCGATCTAACCAGTGGTTGCATAGTCGTCTATGATTTTTTTTTATTGCTGTACATATGAAGAATGCCATTTTTCAGCCCTCTGTCAGTTACAGAGCGTAATTTAACGAGGAATTCGTCGTAGATTAGCTCATTTAGCCATTATGTATACTCGCTGCGTAGGTTGAACAAAAATAACAGGACAAAGCTAAGAAAAGCTAGGTCCTCTTCTCCTTATAGTCTCCCTTTCCTTGCATGTCCAATGGCATATATTAGACATTCCATTCAATCTTTGCACCGTCTTTCTTTGTCTACATTTGTGCAAAGAACTGGATCGTCAATTTGTATAGAAACACGTCCCCATAATCTTCATTACAACTAGCTCTGTTTTGCAGTCTCCCATTCCAAAGTCTGTGCTGTCAAGGCACTGATTTTATTTATGAAATATTATATTTATAATAAGTTATTTTAAATATCACACCTCATGTGTTAATTTTTTATTAACAAAGAAATATATAAATTTTTATTTATTTTTCATTTCATTTATTTCAATATAAAAATATATAAATTTGTCTAATGTCATTTTTATTTTATATAAACATAAAATAAAAATGGCATATAATAAATTTTGATTTTTTGATTCTTTTTATAGTTTTATATATGATTTTTATTTTATTTTATGAGTATTTATTTTTTTATCATATAATTAAATACAAATAATTAAAAAAATAAAGTTATTAAATCCAATAAAATTACATTACAAAAAATTAAATTAAATTTAAATTGTCGTTGTCTAAGGAACCTCGAACAATTTAATCCTTGCTGATAGATGCAAAGTAGACATGAAAAGTCCTAGGTAGCAGCAAAAAATCTCTCTTTTTTTTCTTAACAAGGAAGCAGGTAAACATGGGTCTAGCCAAATTGATAAATAGGTAACAGGGGCTAGCAGGAAAGCAAAAGAGAGAGAGCTGCCATCCGCAAAAATACGACGATTACAAGAGTGTTGGGTCATAAGCCCGCATGAAAGATTGTTGGCTATATCAGCTTAGAGCATAGATAAAAACCTCCTCTTAATAACTTGCATCGGATCAGCTAATATATATGTTGAAAAGATTGAAATGATAAAATGATGAGTTTTTCACAACTCCATGAATAAATAGAACAAATATACAATAAGAGAGTAAGTTATAATGTGATTAATTTATTAGGTTCATACATGATAATAATATAACAAAACAAACCACTAACACATAAATATAGTTAAAGTTATGTTATTTTTTTAGAGTGCTATAAATTAGAAAATCAGAAATAAAATGAAAAAAGGGAAGCAAATGTTATCATAACAAATATGTGCGATAAAAAATTAATTATCATTTCAAGTTATGATACTTTAAGAATAATTTAATTTTTTATATAAAAATATAAAAAAAATTAATTAGCATTTCGGTTTAGGATGCATTAAGTGTAACTTAAATATTTTTTTATAACAAAAAAATTATAAAAATTATTAATTAGAATTTCTATTTAGAAAACTTCATGGATAGTTAATTTATTTTTATAAAAAATAGAAAAAAATTTAGGATATTTCAAATGTAGTTTAAATATTTTTTTTATAAAAAGCATTAATTATAATTTTTTTAAGAATGCTTCAACGGTAGTTTAAATGTTTTTTTAATTAATTAGAATTTTTGTTTAGGATACTTCAAGTGTAGCTTAAATTAATTATAATTTTATAAAAAATATATAAAAAAATTATTTAGAATTTTTGTTTAGGATACTTCAAAGGGTAATTGAAATGTTTTTTTATAAAAATAAAAAATATTTATAAAAAGTTAATTAACATTTCTATTTAAGATACTTTAAGGATAATTTATTTTTTTTTATGAAAAATAAAAGCAAATTATAAAAAAATAATTAGCATTTCAGTTTAGGATATTTTAAAGGTAAATATTTTTTTTAATAACAAATAAAACAAATTAATTAGAATTTCTGTTTAGGATTATTCAATGATAGTTTAAATTTTTTTATAAAAAATAAAAAAACATTTATAAAAAAATTATTTAAGATACTTTAAGTGTAATTTAAATATTTTTTATCCTTAACATATAAATAAATTATAAGCCATGATACAATTTAAGATACATATAAATAAATTTTATATTAATTTAATAGGAAGTGACTCTTCAACACATCCCTATTTGCAACAATTTTGAGGATGTTGAGTCCCTATTTGCAACAGTGACGTCCACTGTACCAGAAAGCGATGGAAAACCAAGACAACTGCCCCCGTCTGTGGCTGCTGCTCTTGCAGCTGAGAGGAGACTGAAGACCAACACAACAGGAATTTCAGTGTGATAATCATTCTTTTCTTTGAACACCGAACCTCAAATTGCAGTGAAGCAATCTTCTGGCTATGTCACTTCCAACAGGCATCTGTTGGTTCATCTCCAAAGGGGAGAGCATCTCCCCAGCCCGTCATAGATTGTCTAACCAGTGGTTGCATAGTCGTCTATGATTTTTTTTTTATTGCTGTACATATGAAGAATGCCATTTTTTAGCCCTCTGACAGTTACAGAGAGTAATTTAACGAGGAATTCGTCGTAGATTAGCTCATTTAGCCATTATGTATACTTGCTGCGTAGGTTGAACAAAAATAACAGGACAAAGCTAAGAAAAGCTAGGTCCTCTTCTCCTTATAGTCTCCCTTTCCTTTCATGTCCAATGGCATATATTAGACACTCCATTCAATCTTTGCACCGTCTTTCTTTGTCTACATTTGTTCAAAGAACTGGATCGTCAATTTGTATAGAAACACGTCCCCATAATCTTCATTACAACCTAGGACTTTTCAAGATAGATTAAATGATGCTCTTAAAATGTGAATAACTTTTTGATAAAGGTTATGGCTTCACGAAATAAGTTACTAGTTATTATGCATGTTGATAAAAAGGTTGCTCAAAAGAGACAATCTATCTTGAAAAAACCTTTAGTCTTGACTCAAACCTCTTATTGTTGAAATCAATACAATGACACCTTATCATGTACCACCAAGTGATATACCTAAAATGAGAGATTAAAACTAGCACAAAGAACCATAAAATAGCCATACAAATTGTTTTCATTTTACATCGAGTTAATTTCTATTTTTAAAATGCAAAATTATCAAAGGATTGCATATAATAAATGGTGTGTATTGGCAGGGGCAGAGGTAGGTTAATTTTACAGGGGAGGCCAAAATTAATATGTATATATATATTATTAAAAAACTTATTTATTTAAATAAATAAAATTTTTAAATTTTTTGCAAGGGCCCGGGCCCCTACTTGCCACCCCTTTGTTCCGCCGCTGTGTATTGAGTCTTTGACCAATTTAATTTTCAAAACTAGCATTTTTTTTATTTCATTTCAACAATAAAGTAAGAGTGGGCATGATCTTTAAAAGTCTATTATTAGCTCTCGAGGAAAATCTTTAATGAAGATAGTGCAGAAAAGCCTAGTTAAATCAATTGATAATACTCAGATTAAGAAAGAAAAGTATGGTTCAACTAAAGACATCTATCAAAAAACCTTTTGATAACTATTAGCAAGATTCACACAGCTAAGTTGATGTTAGTTTTTAAAATAATTCAAGAAGTTGAATAATTTATTAAAATCTTTTATGGTAATGCATGTAATGTCATACTTGGAGGGCATGATCAAGCTTAATAAATAATGAGAGCATTAATTATTGCGAAGAGTTGAGAATGGGCACTACATTTCAATATAGGAAAAGGCCTTGAAAAAGCCTTAGATAACAAGTAAAGGCACCATATTACAATGAAGCATAAAAAAGGAAAGGCTATATTTCAATATAGGTAAGAATGCATGCATGTCATCTAACCCTAAAATAGTACATGAGTATTTTTGAATTTTTTCAGGAAACATATTTAAAGACATCTAGTAAAATTTTGATGAGAATGAGTTTACGAAGAAAGAATTATCAAGTTTTGATAGTAAGGAATCTCAATTAAACCCTGCAATTAGAAAGTAAAATGAGGAGAACTTTACTAGTAGGGAATTGTCAAAAAGTGATTTTTGTCATTAAGAAAAGTCTTTAGGTCAACCATACAATCAGAAATCACTAAGTTTTTAAACCTCACAATCGGGAAGTGATAGGTTAGCTTTGCAATTAAAAAGCATCAAGTTTTCAAACCCCGCAACTAAGAACTATCAATTCAACCCTACAATTAGAAAACACTAAGTTCTCAAACTCCATGATCAAGAAGTAATAAAAAATTTTGTTCTAGTTAAAAAGAATTGCTAAGATTAAGATTTCATGTTAATCGAGTTAAAGACAAGGACCATTTTGGGCTTATTAGTGGCTACTATTTTTAGGCATGGCTGATTTGTTTTCTCTAGGTTTTGGTAATGTTCTTTGAAAGAACATTGTTTTACCCCCTAGATTTGGATCAATTTTAGTATATTTCTTATTGTTCTCTGAAAGAACATTGTTTTACCCCCTAGATTTGGATCAATTTTAGTATATTTCTTATTGTTCTCTGAAAGAACATTGTTTTACCCCCTAGATTTGGATCAATTTTAGTATATTTCTTTGCATATACATTTTTCTTGTGCATAATTAACTAATAATCTAGCTTTTACTCACATTAATAATATGTTTAAATGGTTTTTAATTCTAAGATTTTGGTTTTGAACTAAAACCTATTTTGATCAAATTATGATAATTCATTGAAAATCAAAGTGAATTAATGGTAACATGTTTATATTGTTGATATTTGCATGATTTTCAACATGTATATATCTTTAATTCACCCATATTTACTCTGGTTTAAAAGCCATATTGTTAGGTTCACATTGAATGTTCTCAGTGTTTTACCCAAGAACATTACCTTAACTATATGATTTTGACTTGTTTTGTTTCATTTATATTCCCAGAACCCTTTGTTATGCATGATCAACCATTAATCCAATGTTTATTTACATCAATAACACCATTTCAATGGCTTTTAATCATAGGGTTTTGGTTTAGAACCGAAACTTATTTTGATAAAATTGTGATATTTTAGTGATAACTGAAATGATTAAATATGATTATTGATCTTTGCATGATTTCTAACATGTATATGTCTTTGTTGTGATCAAATTCGGTTTAATTTGGAACCCACATTACTACGTTTGGTTTTAAGTGTTCTTTATGTTCTTGTGTTTAATTTGTTTTATTCATGAATTTTTAAGTTTCTTCTGTCTTTTAGGTGTTTAATCTTTTTTTAGCTTTGGTTTTGTTTTTGGATCAAACCAAGATTTTTTATTTAGTTTATAGTGGGACCAAACATTTTAGGTCAACTTGGTCTGGTCGACCTAGTTAGGTTAGGTAAAAAACATTAGGTCAAAAGGTCTTATATCCTATTTGGTTTGTGATAAGTACTTAAAAATATATTTTTTTAAAGTTTTATATCATCATTTTGCACTTAAAGTATCAATAACTCTTTAACTAAAGTATGTTTTATAATATCATATCTAACATTATAAGATACCTTTAATTTATTTTAAATGTTCATCTTAAATGCGGGTTCATCACAAAGTTTAACTACTGAAATAAAGAAGACAAAGAGAGGATAGAAAAGAGATACTAGTGCAATTCAAACTGGAATATTGTTTAGTCATTGAGTTGTATTTAGAGCTATAAAACATGGATTTAGAGATAGAATACTATTTAGTCTAAATCCTTTCATGATGATAAGATTTGGATGATAAGACCATCAAAAGAGGCTTATTTAATCCTTGCTGATAGAAGTAAAGTAGACATGAAAAGTCTTAGGTATCAGAAAAAAATCTCTCTTTTTTTTTTTCTTAACAAGGAAGTAGGTAAACATTGTTCTAGCCAGATTGATAAATAGGTAACAAGGACTAGCAGGAAAGCAAGAGAGAGAGTTGTCATCTAAAAAAATGCAACAGTTACAAGAGTGTTGGGTCATAAGCCCGCATGAAAAAGTGTTGGCTATATTAGCTTAAAGCATAGATAAAAACCTACTGTTAATAACTTGCATCGAATCAGCTAATATATATGTTGAAAAGATTGAAATGATAAAATGATGAGTTTTTCACAACTCTATAAATAAATAGAACAAATATACAATGAGAGAGTAAGTTATAATGTGATTAATTTATTAGGTTCATACATGATAATAATATAACAAAACAAACCACTAACACATAAATATAGAAATAAAAATGAAAAAGGAGAAGAAAATGTGTTCACATCAAGATACAGTATCATAACAAATATGTGCGATAAAAAATTAATTATTATTTCTGTTTATGATACTTTAAAGATAATTTAATTTTTTATATAAAATTATTTAAAAAAATTAATTAGCATTTAAGAGTAACTTAAATACTTTTTTATAACAAAAAAATTATAGAAATTATTAATTAGAATTTCTATTTAGAAAACCTTATGGATAGTTTAATTTATTTTATAAAAAATAGAAAACAATTATCAAAAAATTATTTAGGATATTTCAAATGTAGTTTAAACATTTTCTTTTATAAAAAACATTAATTATAATTTCTTTTTAGAATACTTCACGGGTAGTTTAAATATTTTTTTATTTAATTAGAATTTTTTTAGGATACTTCAAGGGTAGTTTGAATGTTTTTTTTTTAATTAATTAGAATTTCTGTTTAGGATACTTCAAGTGTAGCTTAAAGTAATTATAATTTTATAAAAACAATTATATAAAAAAATTAATTAGAATTTTTGTTTAGGATACTTCAAGGGTAATTGAAATGTTTTCTTTATAAAAATAAAAAGTATTTATAAAAAGTTAATTAGCATTTCTATTTAAGATACTTTATGGATAATTTAATTTTTTAATGAAAAATGAAAGCAAATTATAAAAAAATAATTAGCATTTCAGTTTAGGATGCTTTAAAAGTAAATAGTTTTTTTTTATAACAAATAAAACAAATTAGTTAGAATTTCTATTTAGGATTATTCAGTGATAGTTTAAATTTTTTCATAAAAAATAAAGAACATTTATAAAAAAATTATTTTAGATACTTCAAGTGTAATTTAAATATGTTTTATAAGAAATGAAAAAATTATAAAAAAATTAATTAGCGTTTCTATTTAAGATAATTGAAGGGTAATTTAAATAGTTTTTTATAAAACATAGAAAACCTTTATAAAAAGAAATTATTTAGGATAAGATAGTTTAAATACTTTATTATAAAAATTAAATTATAAAAAAATTAATTAGACATGGTCACCAAACCCAATGCTCTTGGCTAAACCTAAAAGCTTATAAAAAATAATTGTTATTGGAAAGAATCTTTGTTAACAAAGGATTGTTATTTTTAGTTTTTTTAATTTTATGGTCAAACCTGTGTTTAGATATGTTTTAAAAATAAATGTAATATAAAAAATAATTAAATTAATATTTTTTAGTGTTATTAAAAATAAAAAATATTCAAAAAATATTTATTTTTATATATTTTTAAAAAAATACTTAAGAAAAAAACAAGAAGTAGCTAGGTAAAATATTTATTTTTATATATTTTATATGGTCATACCTGTGTCTGTACAAGATCCGACAGAACTTCAAAAAAATGGATTGTTACGGGTACTGATCCATAGTCAATTATGGAAATTTCGTGAGTCTCTCACATACACTTTTCCGTTGTCTTTTCAGTGCAAAATATGGAAAGGGTTGGTGAACTGGAAATTACAAAACAAGTGTGTCTCACGTCAATTACAAGTTAGTTACATGCTGTTAAGTTGGTTACAGCTGCATATATATATATATATATATATAAAACTAACTAATTACAAATCAGAATCATTGAATAACAGAATATATATATATATATATATATAACTAACTAATTACAAATCAGAATCATTGAATAACAGAAGAAGAAGATTTAATAAGTCTCATTCCTATCATCACTCTTTCTATCTCTGTGTATCTTAAAAGCCTGTGATACACGTAAACAACAGATAGCAGGACCCTGACCATCTAAGGCTTTCACAAGTGTGAAAACAAACTCAACGAAGACCAGAGATGCGTATATGCTTGCTGCAGCTCGTGTTTCATGACACAAATTAAACCCTTTCACGTCAATTACGATATCTTCCATTGAATACATTGAAGTGATCAAACTGCTAGAAAAAACTTTCGAGATTAAAGTTTCTTCCATAGAATTCTTTGCTTTTTATCACCCTTTATTCACTTTTCTGCCTGCTTGTCAAAAGTGAGAAGACTTGACATTGTAGAGACCTTTATCCATTCATGGTATACACATTAGAGGCAGTGTGCATGTGAACGTAGGACTTCCCAGTTAATGTCGCAAACTATGATATGGAAAGGGGAAAGAAAGTTGAGATGGAATTTGATCCTATTGGAAATAGCTTTGAAAATAAATAATTAATCCCTATGATTTTAAATCTATTAGTGATTTTAAATGTACACTCCCTTCTTTAGTGATTATATTAGGAAAGATTTGATGCTATGAAGAGAAGGAACATGCATGAACTCTTTAAGGACTAGCGTCAGGGTTTTCTATTAACAAATCCTTCAATCTCATTCCTTTTTGTGAATTTGTGCACGTAGGTAATATTCACGTTGTTCAAGTAACCTGAGGTTCGGTCCTTCATTTGAAAATACTAGTTTACAAAGACCTCTCATGCTTTCTAGTTTGCTTGTTGTCCGAAACTTTGAAAATTCATGTCATCTGTTAGAATTTCTGCCTTATAGTCTCTATATGTTCTAACAAAATTCATGTCATCGTTGTAGATTAGCTCATTGAGCCACTATGTATACTCGCTGCGTAGGTTAAACAAAAATAACAGGACAAAGCTAAGAAAAGCTAGGTCCTCTTCTCCTTACTCCCCAATGACAGATATTAGACACTCCATTCAATCTTTGCACCTTCTCTCTATGTCCACTTTTGTTCAAAGAAACACATCGCCATAATCTTCATTACAACTAGCTCTGTTTTGCAATCTCCCATTCCAATGTCAAGACACTATCTTATCCCTCTACATTACTACATCATATATACATGTCATGAAAGAGTGCTGGATATATCAGCTTAGAGTATAGATATATACATGTCATGAAAGAGTGTTGGGTATATCAGCTTAGAGTATAGACAAAAACCTACTCTTAATAACTTGCGATAAGATTGAAATGATAAAATGATGAGTTTTTCACAACTCAATGAATTAATAAATAGAACCAAACATACAATAAGAGACTAAGTTGTAATGTGATTAATTTATTAGGTCAATACATGATAATAATAATATAACTAAGCATACCAATAACACATAAATATAGTTAAAGTTATGTTATTCTTCTTGAGTGCTAAAAATTAGAAAATCAGATATAAGAATTAAGAGGGGAAGAACATGTGTTCACATCAAGGTAAAAGTATCATAACAAATTAATATGTATGATAAAAAATTAATTAGCATTCTTATTTAGAATATTTTAAGGATAATTTAATTTTACCATTGCAGCAGACATGGTATTCGCATGAACTCTAGCTTTCCCTCATCGAATTACTCTTAACAACAATCTAAGTCTGTACAAGAAAGAAAGAATATATTGAAGTGATCAAATTGCTAGAAAAAACTTTCGAGATTAAAGTTTCTTTCATAGAATTCCTCGCTTTTTATCACCCTTTATTTACTTTTCTGCTTGCTTGTCAAGCACGAGAATTTAGAGAAAAAGCAAAAGTGAGAAGACTTGACATTCTAGAGACCTTTATCCATTCATGGTATGCACAAGGCAGTGTGCATGTGAACGCAGGACTTTCCAGTTAATGTCGCAAACTATGATATGGAAAGGGGAAAGGAAGTTGAGATGGAATTTGATCCTACTGGAAATAGCTTTGAAAATAAATAATTAATCCCTATGATCTTAAATCTATTTGTAATTTGATCCTTTTCTCCATTTCATGATCTTTTTCAATTTATTTTATTTCTTTCTATGAAATAGTAAAATGGAAAAAAAAGATAAGATGGAAAATTTAATAAATTTATTTTATCTTCTTAAAGCCAGGATGAGTGTTTAATTCATTTTACAGAGGGATTGAAAATAATAATAAATTTATTTATTTAAATTTTATGCACTATCACTAGCCTAGTTAATTTCAACTTAACTAGAGAAGATATGTAATAATCAATGATTTAAAAAAAAAAAAACCATTCTAATCACGTTTTCCTACCTATAAATAGTACTTCTCCATGGAAGAGCCTCATCTACAATAGCAAACCATATCTTATATCTCTTGAAAAAACACACCATGATGACGTCCTTACTAAACAATCCATTCTTCTCCTCCTTTCTCCACATCCTGTTTTTGCTCCTTCACATATTCAATTCTTCTTCTTTCTTTGCTCTAGCTGAACACACTTCCTCCACAACTTCGCTATTTGGTAATAATAATACAGAAGCTAAGGCTCTTCTCCAATGGAAAGCCAGTCTTGACAACCAAAGCCAATCTGTCCTTTCTTCTTGGGTCGGCATCAGCCCTTGCATCAACTGGATTGGAATCACCTGTGGCAATTCTGGAAGCGTCACCAATTTGACACTCCAAAGTTTTGGCTTGAGAGGTACGCTTGATGATTTCAACTTCTCGACCTTCCGTAATCTTTTTGTTCTTGACCTTGCGAACAATTCTCTTTCTGGAACCATCCCACATGAAATTGGGAAATTAAGAAACTTAGCTCTCCTTAATCTCTACGTGAACCAACTTTCTGGCTCCATTCCTCGAGAAATTGGGTTGTTAGAGTCTCTCAATGAACTTAACTTGGCAAGTAATGTTTTAACCGGT
The DNA here is from genome assembly GCF_000495115.2 of Populus euphratica. Taxonomy (NCBI): domain Eukaryota; kingdom Viridiplantae; phylum Streptophyta; class Magnoliopsida; order Malpighiales; family Salicaceae; genus Populus; species Populus euphratica. The sequence goes on from NW_011500389.1 coordinate 66,296, forward strand.
AGAATCCCTTATTCCATTGGAAAATTAAGAAATTTATCTTTCCTAGCTCTGTCTACCAACGAACTCTCTGGTCCCATCCCTTCTTCTATTGGAAACTTGACAAGGTTATCTATGCTTTATCTTTGGGATAACAAACTCTCTGGTCCTATCCCTTCTTCTATTGGAAACTTGACAAGCTTATTCCTACTCTATGTTTGGGGTAACAAACTTTCTGGTTCCATTCCTCAGGAAATTATGTTGTTAGAGTCTCTCAATTACCTTGACTTGTCGAGTAATATTTTAACCGGTAGAATCCCTTATTCCATTGGAAAATTAAAAAAATTGTCTTTTCTTGGTCTTTCTTTTAACCAACTCTCTGGTCCCATCCCTTCTTCTATTAGAAACTTAACAAGCATATCTGAGCTCTATCTTGGGCATAACAAACTCTCTAGTCCCATTCCTCAGGAAATTGGGTTGCTAGAATCTCTCTATCACCTTGCCTTGTCAGGTAACAAATTTCACGGCCCATTGCCCTCAGAGATGAACAATCTCACCCATTTGAAGGTTTTGGTTTTGGATACCAACGAATTCACGGGTCATTTGCTGGCAGATTTATGCCATGGAGGAGTATTGAAAATCTTTACTGCTTCCCACAACTACTTCTCAGGTTCAATCCCGGAAAGCTTGAAAAACTGTACTGGTTTACACCGACTAAGACTTGACTGGAATCAGTTAACAGGAAATATTTCTGAGGTTTTTGGTGTCTATCCACGTCTGCGTTATATTGATTTGAGTTACAATAATTTTTATGGTGAGCTCTCTTCAAAATGGGGAGATTGTCGTAACATGACAAGCCTTAAAATCTCAAACAATAATGTTTCTGGTAAGATACCACCAGAGCTTGGGAAGGCTGCTCAGTTACACTTGATAGATTTGTCATCAAATCAGTTAAAAGGAGCCATCCCCAAAGATTTAGGGGGTTTGAAGTTGTTGTACGAGCTTCTTCTTAACAACAACCATCTTTCAGGTGCCATTCCCTTAGATATTAAGATGCTTTCCGATCTTCAAATCCTTAATTTAGCATCTAATAATCTGACTGGATTGATTCCAAAACAACTTGGGGAATGCTCAAATTTATTGATGCTGAACCTCAGCGGTAATAAATTTAGAGAAAGCATTCCAGGTGAGATAGGCTTTCTACTTTATCTTCAAGATCTTGATCTTAGCTGCAATTTCCTGACTCGAGAGATACCGAGGCAACTTGGGCAGCTGCAAACGTTGGAAACTCTGAATGTCTCTCACAACATGCTTTCTGGACGGATTCCGAGCACTTTCAAAGACATGCTAAGCTTAACAACTGTGGATATATCATCCAATAAGCTACAAGGCCCCATTCCCGATATCAAAGCCTTCCACAACGCTTCATTTGAGGCATTAAGGGATAATATGGGTATATGTGGCAATGCCAGTGGTCTAAAGCCATGCAATCTTCCAACAAGCAGCAAAACTGTTAAGAGAAAGAGCAACAAGCTTGTGATTTTGATTGTATTCCCTCTTTTAGGAAGCTTGCTTTTAGAGTTTGGAGCTTTATTCATTCTCTGCAAAAGAGCTAGGAAGAGAAACGCTGAGCCAGAAAATGAACATGATCGAAACATGTTCACGATATTGGGCCATGATGGGAAGAAGATGTATGAGAATATCGTTGAAGCTACAGAGGAATTCCACTCCAACTACTGCATTGGCGAAGGAGGATATGGAACTGTTTATAAAGCAGTGATGCCAACAGAACAGGTGGTTGCTGTGAAGAAACTTCACCGGTCACAAACAGAAAAGTTGTCCGATTTTAAAGCTTTTGAAAAGGAAGTTTGCGTGTTGGCAAATATTCGACATCGAAATATTGTGAAAATGTATGGATTTTGCTCACATGCAAAGCATTCTTTTTTGGTTTACGAGTTCATTGAAAGAGGAAGCTTGAGAAAGATTATAAGCTGTGAGGAACAAGCAATTGAGTTCGATTGGATGAAAAGGCTAAACGTTGTGAAAGGGGCGGGTGGAGCTTTATCCTATCTACACCATTCTTGCTCTCCTCCAATCATTCATCGAGACATTACCAGCAATAATATCCTTCTGGACATGGAATATGAAGCACACATCTCCGACTTTGGCACAGCTAGATTGTTGATGCCTGACTCATCCAACTGGACCTCATTTGCAGGTACTTTTGGATATACTGCTCCAGGTGCGTAGCTTTATTCCAACATTAAGTTACTATATAATGTGTAATAGTGAAGATAATATATAGTGTTTTTTTAGCTTTTCTTATAGAGTCTTTTTTTCATCTATTTGATAAAAAACCATGCATAATCATGTTTATTTGGCAGAGCTAGCTTACACAATGAAGGTGACTGAAAAATGCGATGTCTACAGCTTCGGAGTGGTAACAATGGAGGTGATGACAGGAAGGCACCCAGGCGATCTCATTTCAGCACTCCTATCACCAGGATCTTCGTCATCATCGTCGATGCCACCGATTGCTCAGCATACTCTATTGAAGGATGTGTTAGACCACCGCATCTCGCTTCCTAAAAAAGAAGCAGCAGAGGGCGTTGTCCACATGATGAAAATTGCACTTGCATGCTTGCAACCCAATCCCCAATCTCGGCCTACAATGGAAAAAATTTCTTTCGAGCTGACAACCAAGTGGCCTCCACTGCCCAAGGCATTTTCCACAATAAGTTTGGGAGATCTCTTCTCCACTGCCTAAGGCTACTTCTATTCGATTATCTAAGATCTCTTCTCCACATGAATTTTATCATCAAACTTTTTTTCACACTAAGTGGCCTCCGCTGCCTAAGGCATTTTGCACAATAAGTTTGGGAGATCTCTTAATCTCATAGTGTATAACTACTTCTATTCGATTATCAATTGGAACGATAATTATTTGTAATATGAACTTCATTTCTTTCAAATTATGATGGCACTGTTTTATGCGTTAGAATTTGTTTTTCTTTGCATGAAGGGTTTGAGAATATTTGTAATATTTTGATCAATACACTACGGAATTAAATTTTAAGTTATCGCTGAAACAATTAAAAAAAAATAAACAAGAGCTTCGATCAGTAGGCAAAATAATCAACTGTAAGAAGGTAGCAACCAATGAATTTCCAACTTGATGTTGAATTTTCTAATGAAATGAATTTCCATCATTTCATTACAAAATTCAAACCCAAAGAACAGTCTACTGGTTGGTGAAACTTTCATTGTGGAATCTTGTAGTAACTGCCCTCATTCCCAATACAAGGAGACATTGACCATCGATAAAGGCTGCCATTCAACCATGATGAGCTGGATTGAAGCTTCAATAATACCATTCAATGTATTTCTTAAAAACAAATACATTGAATAAACGTAGAAAAATAAGTAAAATAATATAAAATCAAATCAAATATAAAATTAATATAACAAATAAAAATAGTTTTTATATAAAAAATATAAAAATTAATTAGCATTTCCATTTAGGATATTTCAAGGGTAGTTTAAATATATAAACAAATTAATTAGAATTTATGTTTAGAATATTGTATACATAATTTAAATTTTTTAATAAAAAAAAAAATAGCTTTTCTGTTTAGAATAAAATAAAATATAAGAAATTAGTCTTGCATTGTTACTAGATCCAAATCACTTAAGTTTAGCATGGATATAAAATTCAAAATACTTAAAATATTTTCTATATATTTAATATTTTTTTAAAAAATTAATATTAACCCATTGGATAACGCAGCACTGGCAACAACTCAAGGAGACACGAAATGCCAATTCTTTTAGAGAAGATTTGATAGGCCACTACGAAGAGCTGTTTTTGTATGATTTTATTATTAGGTATTTCTTAATAATGTTTTTCCAGCTCCAATGTATTTCTTAAGACCTCTAGGAAAAATCAGGGTCTAAAAGAATCTCTCTACATGGTTTGCAAACGTACCGTCAATGGTTGTGACTGGGACTTCACAGAAGATCCTTGTGATAATGTCATACGGGAGTTGCTGATATGTGACATGCCATGGAATGGCTTGCAGCAATGCTCAACACTTTTTACTTGATTTTTATCAAGATTGTTTAGTTGATTCAATTTCCTAGAGCCCGGAATGTCTGAGTACACATCACGTAATTAAATAGATAATTCAATATGTGAAGTAATCTATCATTTGTATGGTTCTGTAATTTGTTGTATGTGGTCCCCACCATGTGATGGTGGGACCACCACATTAATTTTCATCACATTAATTTTCATGTGATGGATGTCTCTTGATGTTTAAAATAAAGTGATTCGGGTGCTGTAGCGGTAGATTGAAAAATAAAAAAGAGGAGAAGAAAATCAAGAGAGGAGAAGAAAAGAAGAGGCAGCAGAGCAGCCTACATTCTTCTTTTGATTTCTAAGTTGTTTACTGTTAGATCTGGCTGAGATTTTGACAGCAGCTTCTAGACACGTTGATCTTTATTTTGGACGGTTGATCGAAGATTGGTGGTGTAGAAGCTGACTGTTTTGACAGAAAATGGGGCTGTCAGTTTTGTGAGTTTTTCTCAAATAATTCTTCTTTAATCTTATTGTAATTCGAGAATAAGTTATTCTTGATGATATGTATGTTGTATCCCTTAGTTGAATCTGAGGAAGAATGATTGTGAACCCATTATTTGTTGATAGTGGAAGTTTTTAGGTGGACTACCGTCCCGTGGTTTTTCCCGCATCGGGTTTTCTACGTTAAAATCTTGGTGTTGATTTTGTGATTATTTGCATTATATTTTATCATTGTTTGATTCTGTTTTACTGCACAAAGAAAGAAAGAATTAGGACTTGTGAATTGTGAATTGTAGTCCGCTGAATTGATCCGGATAAAATGATGTCCGGTTGTTCATAGTTTTTCCCAACATAATTAAGTAGAAACTCAAATGTTCTCCACTGTGAATCACCCCAACACGCTTAACCTCATGATTTAAGAGGTACTTGCCGTCTCATTTCCTTGTGGCATATTTAAAGAGATTTAACTCTACCTACCTTTAACATAACAATTTAGAAACTGAAAGCAATGCATATGGGGGGAGAGACAAGCTAGAGTACATATATTGTAAGGACTATGGACACCACCTATCTCCATATTGGTATGATATTGTCCACTTTGGGCCTAAACTCTCATGGATTTGCTCTTGGACTATACCCAAAAGGCCTCATACCAATGAAGATATTTGACCATTTTTATATACCCTTGATCCTCCCCATTTCTAACCAATGTGGAACTTTGGTCGCATACCCAACAATCCTCCCCTCGAACAAAGGACCACTGAGCCTCTCCTCAAACGATTATTTATCCATCCACTCTCTACCAACCAGGATTCTTCATTCTCTACTTCTCTCTACTTCATCGTGTTGGAGTCAGGACAAGTCCATGAAGCATCTGGAGAGCACTACCTGACATGAGAGTTTTTGCTCTTTCTAGGTCAACTCCTCTTCACTGTGTTGGAATCAAGACACGTCCATGAAGCATTCGGAGCACACCACCTATCCAATAGAGCTGATCCATGGATTAACATCGTGATCTAATTAGGACCCACCACCTTTTATTCTACATTCCGAGGATTCATCCATCATGGCTAACTCTAGGGCATGGTTCTGATACCACTTGTAAGGACTATGGACACCACCTATCTCCATATTGGTATGATATTGTCCACTTTGGGCCTAAGCCCTCATGGATTTGCTATTGGGTTATACCCAAAAGGCCACATACCAATGAAGATATTTGTTCATTCTTATATACCATTGATCCTCCCCATTTCTAACCAATGTGGGACTTTGGTCGCATACCCAACAATCCTCCCCTATGAATTGTTGGTATAATTTATACTATAATTTATTGCCTTTGTCCCCTCACTCTTCTTATAAATAGGCAATACCTCCAAGCTTATTATTCACACCAAAGAAGAGAAGTGAAGAGTAGAGAGAAGAGAGAGTAATCCCACAAAATTATGAGGTATTTGTGAGAGAGTAAGTGAGGTGTTTTCTCCTAGTAATTGAGAGATTTTAGTTGTTCTCCTATTACTTGAGAGAGGTTGTAATTCTCATATTACTTAGTAAAATTCTTCTGTACTTGTTTGTGAACGTAGCCTAAATTGGGTGAACTACGTAAATTCTTGTGTGTCTCATTTCTCATTTTATCCTATTCCTTGCCTTTTGTCTTGTCGGGTTTGCATATCAGCATCCTAACAGTGGTATCAAAGCCTTTTGGTTGGTGTTGTTAATACACAAAAGTTATTAGTGTATACGGTTACTATTAACATCTACGACACTATTCATATATACGGCGCTATACATCTATACGATACTGTTTAAATTGTTACTATTGGCGTATATAGAAAAGAAGTGCGGTGTTTAAATACAATCAAGAAGTTCTGTCTAAGGATATTGAGTTTTAACCGGGACCATTTGTGACCCCTCCAATCTTTCCTAGGAACTTCCTTAGTGAAGTATTATTCACACGATACTATTTATATATACGTTGCAAATCAGTGAAACAGTGATAGTTGAATAGATCTCGGTGAATATAATGGCAGCCAAGTACGAGATTGAGAGGTTTAAAGGGAGCAATTTCTCACTATGGAAAATGAGAATCAAGGCAATTTTAAGGAAAGACAATTGCTTGACAGCAATTGGAGATTGGCCCGAGGAGATCGCTGATAATACAAAATGAAATGAGATGGATGGCAATGCTATTTCTAACATACATTTAGCATTAGCCAATGAAGTATTATCAAGTGTGGCGGAGAAGAAAACAACTTAGGAGATATGAGAGACTCTAACAAAGTTATACAAGTCCAAGTCTTTACACAACGAGATTTTCTTCAAGCGGAGACTTTATACCCTTTGAATGGCAAAAACCATATCGGTGACTAACCACATCAACATAATATGAACTCTATTTTCACAACTCACTATGTTGGGTCAACAAATAGAGAAAAATGAACGTGCAGAGCTTCTACTTTAAAGTCTTCCTGATTCGTATGATCAGCTTATTATCAACTTGACAAATAATATCCTCTCAGACTATTTAGTCTTCGATGATGTTGCAGCCGCTATCTTAAACGAAGAAAATAGGCGCGAAAACAAAGGAGATAGTAACAGTTCAAACCAAGTAGAGGCATTGTTGTTGTCAAGAGGAAGATCAACGGAGCGTGGCTCTAGTGGGAGTCAAAGACAGTGGAGGTCCAAAACAAGAAGTAAGAAGACTGTGAAATGCTACAACTGTGGCAAAAAACATCACTTCAAAAAGGATGTGTTGCAAAACCTCAAGGATGTGTTGCAAGCACCTCCAAAAATGGAGAGGTTTTATATAGTGAAGCAGCAACAATCTCTACATATAGAGAAGAGCTCATTGAGGTCTGGCTAATGGATTCAAGAGTAACATGGCATATGACTCCTAATCGAGATTGGTTCCATACATATAAACCCATCTCTAGAGGTAAAGTATTCATGGGTGATAATCATGCTTTAAAGATTGTTGGCATTGACACCATCAAATTGAAGATGTATAGTGGCTTAATTCATACTATTTCAGAAGTGCGACATGTGAAAGACTTAAAGAAGAATCTTTTATCCATAGGATAATTTGATAGTATTGGCTGTAAGATTCGAATAGATAATGGAATCATGAAAATCATCAAAGGAGCGCTGGTGGTTTTAAAAGCAAGAAAGACAGTTGCAAATATATTTGCTATAATGGGAGAAACACATCTTGAGGCAGAAACGTCAATCGCATCAGCCAATCCTGCAGAAGAGAAGACAATGATGTGGCATCAAAAACTAGGTCACATGTCAGAGAAAGGTTTAAAGGTTCTCTCTGATCAGAAGTTACTCCCTAGGCTTACAAGGGTTACTTTACCTTTTTGTGAGCACTATGTTACAAGTAAACAACAACTAAGAGTAAATGCATCTTAGACCTGATTCACTCTGATATTTGGCAAGCACCAGTTGTATCCTTGGGAGGAGCAAGATACTTTGTATCATTCATAGATGAATTCTCCAGGAGATGTTAGGTGTATCCAATTAGAAGGAAGACAGATGTGCTTGTAGTCTTTAAAACTTTCAAAGCGCGGGTGAAACTTGAATCTGAAAAGAAGATCAAGTGATTGACGAGTGACAATGGAGGAGAATATACTAGTGATGAATTTGATAACTTCAGTCAATATGAAGGTATCAAAAAACAGTTCACAACAGCATACAGTCCACAACAAAATGGAGTAGTAGAGCAGATGAACAGAACTCTGTTAGAAAGAACAAGAGCAATGTTGAAGGCTGTAGGTCTAGGAAAGTTATTTTAGGCAGAAGCTGTCAATACCGCCTGTTATGTGATAAATCGATCTCCATCAACTGCAATTGAGCTAAAGATACTGATGGAGATGTGGACTGGAAAATGAGTTGATTATTCTCGATTGCATATATTTGGAAGTCCTGTGTACGTGATGTATAATATACAAGAAGTTAGCAAACTGGATTCAAAATCCAGAAAATGTGTATTCTTGGGATATGCTGATGGAGTGAAGGGGTATCGCTTGTGGGATCCCACTGCCCACAAGTTTGGCGGTTGACTCGTGAAAGAAGACCACTGATCTAGCACTCAAAATATGTTACTGAGAGTAACATTGCATGCTGTCTTCTAACAGAGAATGGAGAGCTATCAACTTTCCATGAGGCTATTTAAAGCATAGATGTATCTATGTGGATGACAGCAATGCAAGAGGAGATTGAAGCTCTACAAAAGAATAATACTTGGGATCTTATTCCACTACCACAAGGAAGAAAGGCCATTGGAAATAAATGGGTTTACAAGATAAAGCGTGATGGCAATGATCAAATGGAGCGGTATCGTTCAAGATTGGTGGTGAAAGGATATGCTTAGAAAGAAAGAATAGACTTCAATGAGATATGTTCTTTGGTGGTATGACTTACTACAATTAGAGTAGTCTTGGCAATGTATGCTATATTTGATCTTCACTTAAAGCAGTTAGATGTGAAAACTGCATTTCTTTATGAAGAACTTGGAGAAGAAATTTATATGCTCCAACCAGAGGGTTTTGCTGAAACAGGCAAGGAGAACTTGGTTTGCAAGTTGAACAAATCTCTATACGGTCTCAAACAGGCGTCGAGGTGTTGGTACAAGAGATTTGATTCCTTCATAATTAGCCTTGGGTACAATAGACTCAGTTCATACCATTGTACATATTACAAGAGGTTTAAGGAAGATGATGTTTTCATCATTCTATTGTTGTACGTGGATGACATATTGGTGATAGACCCCAACAAAGGTCGAGTCCAAGAATTAAAGACACAATTGACTAGGGAGTTTGATATGAAGGACTTGGGACTAACAAACAAGATTCTAGGGATGCAAATTTACCGAGACAGAAGTAAAAGGAAGATTTGGCTTTCTCAAAAGAATTATTTGAAGAAGATCTTGCGATGCTTTAACATGCAAGATTGTAAGCCAATTTCCACCCCACTTCCTATTAACTTCAAATTATCCTCAAATATGTCTCCTAGCAATGAAGCAGAGAGGATGGAGATGTCTCGAGTATCGTATGCATTAGCAGTGAGAAGTTTAATGTTTGCCATGATATATACAAGATCAGACATTGCACAAGCAGTGGGAGCTGCGAGTCGATACATGGCAAATCCTGGTACAGAGTATTGGAATACTATTAAGAGGATCTTGAGATACATCAAGGGTTCCTCAGATACCGCATTATGTTATGGAGGATCATAATTTACTATCAGATGTTTTATTGACTCAGATTTTGCTGGTGACCTTAAAAAAAAAATCCACTATAGGCTATGTGTTCATAATTGCAAAAGGAGCTATGAGCTGAGTCTCTAAACTACAGACTATTGTAGCGTTATCCACAATAGAAGCTGATTATATGACAGCTACACAAGCTTGTAAAGAAGCAATATGGATGAAGAAACTTATGGAGGAGCTCGGGCACAAACAAAAAATCTTCTTTTGTATTGTGATAGTCAAAGTGCCTTGGATATTGTAAGGAATTCAGCGTTTCATTCAAGAACAAAACATATAGATGTTCAGTATCACTTTGTTCGCGAAGTGGTAGAAGATGGAAGTGTGGATTTTCAGAAGGTTCATACAAAAGAAAACCTAGGAAATGCTTTGATGAAACCGGTCAATACTGATAAGTATATATGGTGCAGATCCTCTTATAGTCTAGCACAAATGTAAGCAGCATGAAGATGGCAAGTATAGAAATGATGGAAGAATCATAGATGATCATGTGTGAAGACTTCATTAAATCATCAAAGTCTTCAAGTGGGAGAATGTAAGGCCAATACTTAATTAAATTAAGTATATCGATTAATTAGTGGAAGACAAAAATTAGTGGAGATGAATTGTTATTCACATCAAAGAAGAGAAGTGAAGAGCAGAGAGAAGAGAGAGTAATCCCACAAAATTGTGAGGTATTTGTGAGATAGTAAGTGAGGTGTTTTCTCCTAGTAATAGAGAGATTTTAGTTGTTCTCCTATTACTTGAGAAAGGTTGTAATTCTGATATTACTTAGTAAAATCCTTATGTACTTGTTTGTGGACGTAGCCCAAATTGGATGAACCACGTAAATTCTTGTGGGTCTCATTTCTCATTTTATCTTATTCCTTGTCTTTTGTCTTGTCGGGTTTGCATACCAGCATCCTAACATATATATAATAAAAAACAAAAGCATTTAATTCTCAAATCATTATTCATATCGACTTTGTTCACTTCTCTTCAAAGTTTCCTTTCTCGAAAAAGGTTTTTCTCAGCAACCTGAAAGAAGAAATCTGATTCAAGATTGGAATCTAAATTGATAGCTATGGGCTGCGTGTTCTGTATTTTATAAACAGTTCACTTCTTTTAGGTGAAGACTCAAGAATCTGTTACCTTCTACTGCATATGGAGTGAATATTTGATGCGAAAAATTTCATTTTCATTTGGAAATTTATTGAATTGTGGTCTTGTACATTTTTTTTCCTGATGCAGCAAGATTGTAGGACTGACTAGGTAATTGTTATCCATTTTGAGGCATACACGTCCAGGTTCCTTAAAAACTTGTGTGTTTGAACGCGTGCGAGATACATCTCTTCCAAATACATTTGTAGTAGATATTGGTCACCTTGTCAATGCTGACATTGTATGGACAACATATGATGTGCTTAAAGAGGACCTCTCGCATGACACTGATAGGCATGAAGGCGATAGGCACATCCTGAGATTCCAGAACAGGTTCTTGTAGCAACTTACACTTCAACATTATTGTAATACAACTCACACAATTTCCATTCATTTCTTGTAATCTTTATACAGCCCTGAGAACTTAATTTCAGGGACTCAAATGTGTGTAACGGACAAATATTTACAATCAGAATCAATAGCAATATTTGCAGGAATAACAGACTCATCCTATAGTTATGGAGAGCACAAAATCTGGCATTTCTCATGGTGACAGCTGCGCTTGAATTGGCAATGATTTAAATATATCATTCTATTTCAACTTCTTTGATCATAATATGTAACTGCTTTGTATTTTTGCTAACTTATACATGTAAAGATATCAATGATCAGAATCATGCCACATCTCAAGTGATTACAGGATGAGCTAGTTAAAATACTATTAAACAGTTAAAGTTGTTAATACTGTTAGGCAGTTAGAAACGGTTAGAAAAGCTATTAAAGCTGTTAAACATTGAAGAAAGAAGCTGGTTTACGTCTGCAGCTTCTGTTATAAATACATTTTCAATAATGTAAAATGGGTTAAAGTGAAAAACAATGAATATATTCGTCTTCTTCCTTCAACTGTCAGCTGCTCTCTCTGCCTTCTTCATATCTCTTCTTAATTCTCTAGAATTCTTTCATTCAAATCTGCTATCTTCATAATACTCCCTATTGAACTTCAAAGCTAAGTTAGAAAACTTTTGACTAATACTGGTAGTTTACTAATAGTGATCTCACTTCAGTTTACGAAGCATTACTGGTTTGAAGTACCACATCCAGACTCATTTAGATCAATTAGAAGTTTCGTCTTAACAAATTACATGGAGGCAAGGTTATTTCGTCTTAACAAATTACACGGAGGCATTATTACATCTGCTGAGGAGGCAGTGAATCTGCAAAAAAGGAACTCAGAGAGAAATCGTTACTACAGGAATTTAGAACGCCAAAGAAAAATTTAGAGCCATCTAGTGATTTGAATGAAGAATCGAGGAAAAGAAAGATTGGAGAAACAGTGATGGTATGTTTCCTTACCTCAATAGGTCAAACTAAACCATCTTTCATCTACCAGATGTTTATTCTGGAGATTCCTCGTGGCCATCCGTCAATGGACATGGTTGTCAGACTGAATGGCTGTTCTTATGTGAACTAGCCTATGAATCTTACTCCAGCATATATGGCTGTATATTTTTTAACACTCTTATCACTTGATTGGAGCTTGCAACATATAAGCACAAGTCAACAGATAGGCGGCTCATCTCATTTTAGCAATGCCAAATTTTAATAACCAGTGCTAGGTTGTTTTTAGACGCCCCTCTTTACAATTCTTGGGGCACAGCACATGCAGGGAGGGGCAATAGCTTAAGACATAAACTTACTGGATACCGAGTGAAACTTTGTCCTAAGTATTCTAAAAGTCATCAAATATTTGTTTTTGTCACTTTCATGATGCCAAATCAGTCGCTCACTTTCAAGTCCTATATATTCCCTTATTGTTGATAGGTTTCAAAATCGCCATCTGAATTGGAGGTTAATCTTGGAGTTATAAAGAGCTATTGCAAGGCCCAGTTAGAAAATGAAGTTGTGTCTGCTGCCAGCCAGCAGATACACATCTGGAGGTATGTTTGATCGATTCTTCTTTTTTTTTTCTTTTTTTTTTTGTTGTGGAATTGAGGAAAAGTAAAGTTAGAAATGTTGATCCAACTTACTTCAAAAGCTTAGTAGGAAGCTTAAGGTACTTGACATGTACCAGACCGAATATACTCTACGAAGTCGGACTTATCAGCAGATATATAGAGAAGCCAAACTAGTCTCATTTGAATGCAGCTAAGAGAATTCTTCGCTACATCAAAGGCACAACAAATAAAGGTATGTTTTATACCTCAAGTACAAATTTCAATCTTACTGGCTACTCGGATAGTGATTGGGGTAGAGATCTGGATGAAAAGAAAAGCACGATAAGGTTTGTATTTTTCATGGGAGATACATCTTTCACATGGTCATCCAAGAAGCAATCAATTGTCACGTTATCAAGCTGTGAAGCTGAGTATGTTGCCGCCAACTCAGCTGTATGCCATTTAATA
>NW_011500389.1:79725-100495 GCF_000495115.2 Populus euphratica
TTTGTTGAAGTTTTTGGGATTTCCTCAAGAAAATCCTATAGAGATTTATATCGATAATCGATTAACGATTGTATTGGCAAAGAACTTGGTGTATCATGAAAGAAGTAAACATATTGATACACGCCATCACTTTATCTGAGAGCATGTAAAGAACAAAAAAGTCGAGTTGATATCGTGCAGGACAGATGATCAAGTTGCAGATATCTTTACTAAGCCATTAAAGAGAGAAGTATTTATCAGAATGAAATTCATGCTTGGAATGACATCCCTCGATTGAGTTTAAGGGGGAGATTTGTTGAAATAAACTCAATTTAGAAGGTCAAGGAAGGCAACCACCTACTGTCACTACCTGGTCGTCAGCCGCTTTCACACCTATCGCGACGAGTTTTCCACTTTTATCTAGAAATGTTGTATATCTATCTAACAAATATAGAGGGACAAGAACATCTAGTCTTTTATCGGTGGAAAATGGAATGGGAGTCGCCACCTAGTATTTTGGTCACTAGGAACCCTAACTGGTCTTAGTGATCGGGTACGAGGACTGGCTGCGTAAAGGAAAGGTATTGGCATCTCAAATACGTCATACCTAAGGTAAGATGCATTATTTTATTGTCTGATAAAATCTAAGGTTTTTGTGTTTCCTAGTTATTGGTATGGTTTAAGAAAAGTCCTCCTCGATAAGGAGATCCTTATCTTATCGGGTAACTCTGACCTAAAGACAAGAATTTAATTTTCGGAATACATCTTATATATAAGATCGTAACCCCAGATATTAAAAGAAAACAAAATATTTTTGGAAATTTTTGAAATATTGGCCTAGTTCTCATACCTTGAATAAACTAGTTATTAAAGCCAAAATGCATGCTAATACATATATTTTTTTTAATTTTTTTTATATGACAATATGATGTGATGATATATATATATATATATATATATATATATATATATTATTTTTATGACTTAATGAAAACCGGGTATTTTAATAACAAATTTGTATCTTTACAGTATAAAAATACAAATGGATACTGATCAAAATACGGTAATAAAATTACAAAAAAAAATCACAAATTCTTTGAAGAAAATTTTTCGGATGGGCTAGACTCGGCCTAAAAGGAAACTAGGCCGAAATCAACCCAACATAGAAGGGGCTCCCTTTTTGCTGGGCTGGACTCAGCCCAGCTGTATAGATTGGGCTGATGTTCCAGCCCATAACAAATAGTAACTGGGTACTGTGCAAGTGCACAATACCTGGTTAATTAATTAGCCTAGTACTGGTACACCTGCATAGTAATCGGGTTATTGTGCACTTTCACAGTAATTGCTAATTCTCTTCTTGCTTGCAGAACGTGCACACTGAACGTTCTGCATGTAAGAAGAAGACCCCTAAATAGTGACGAGGGGGAGGGAGTTACCTGGGATGACGAGCTGACGGTGGTGCTGGTGGCTGGTTTGGCGGTGGTGTTGCCGTCGCCACTCTTCCTCCTCCCTGCTGTGTTTCGCGTGACTTCTTTCCTCTGTTTTGTTTGTTCCCTTTGTTAATTATATTGTTCTTCCTTCTCTATAGTAGCTTTATAGAGGTGCTGGTGGCGGCGGCCTAGGATGTGGCTTAGGCGGTGGACGACCTTTCTTCCTTTTTTTTGTGTTTTTCTTCAGTGGTGCTGCAACGAGGGGAAAAGATGGAAGGTTGAAAAATGACGATCCTTGGTAGTGTTGGTGTGTTTATATTTCCCTCCCTCTGTTTCAAAGCTTCTCTATCTTCCCTCAGTTCTCCTTTTGTTTAAAATTTTCCCCCTTTTCTCCTTTCTTTCTTTCTCCTCTCTCATTTAAAAATTGCCCCTTTCTTTTCGTTTCCCCTCCCCTCTTGTTCAAACAAAAACCTCCCCTTCTATTAATGTTGAGGATAGTATTTATAGGTCAAAGAGGAGCGGCCCACTGTTGCGCGTGGGGAGCTGGGGAACGACCTGCTGTTGTGCATGTGAAGCTAATTATCTTCTTGTTTGCAGAACGTGCACAGTGCATGTTCTGCATGCAAGAAGATGACCCCTAAATAGTGATGAGGGGGAGGGAGTTACCTGGGATGACGAGCTGACGGTGGTGCTGGTGGCTGGTTTGGCGGTGGTGTTGCCGTGGCCATTCTTCCTCCTCCCTGCTGTGTTTCGTGTGACTTCTTTCCTCTGTTTTCTTTGTTCCCTCTATTAATTATATTGTTCTTCCTTCTCTATAGTAGCTTTATGGAGGTGCTGGGGGTAGCCTGGGATGTGGCTTAGGTAGTGGACGTCCTTTCTTCCTTTTTTTTGTGTTTTTCTTCAATGGTGCTGCAACGAGGGGAGAAGATGGAGGGCTGAAAAATGAAGATCCTTGGTAGTGTTGGTGTGTTTATATTTCCCTCCCTCTGTTTCAAAGCTTCTCTGTCTTCCCTTAGTTCTCCTTTTGTTTAAAAATTTCCCCCTCTTCTCCTTTATTTCTTTCTCCTCTCTTGTTTAAAAACTGCCCCTTTCTTTTCGTTTCCCCTCCCCTCTTGTTCAAACAAAAACCTCCCCTTCTGTTAATATTGAGGATAGTATTTATAGGTCAAAGAGGAGCAGCCCGTTGTTGCCCGTGGGGAGGTGGGGAACGGCCTGCTATTATGCATAGGAAGCACGGGAGACACCGGGTGAGGTCTATAACAGGGGCGTGGGGCTTTAAGTTTTGGGAAGAGGAATAGTGTCAAAATTACACTGTTCAGTTTCTTTTTTTTATGGGGTACCCAAAAATGGGTTACAACAACACCATCAGCCACATCCGCCTTCACACTTGAAGGTTGAATTTTCTTGTTTTGAATTCATGTATAAATAGGGCAGTTAAACTTATGTAATTAAGTGTGGAGAGATTTGAGAAAAATACTAGAGAGAAAGAGAGGGTGTGTATTGTAAGCTTTTGTTTATGTTGTAAGCTTGTTGTTCTTTAAATAAAATAGTTTGTTTTATCCCCTCTAAGTGTTTCAAACCCATCACAAGTGATTTCTCCCACCAACAATTGACATGTGCTATTATTTGGTGCTTTCTTTGATACTTTAAGGTGCTTTAATGCTATTCTCTCTCTTTTGACTTTCTATGAGTTCATCTTTCTAAAAGAGGTTACCATTATTGTGAATTTTTTACAAGCCTAAAGCATCAAAGTTAGTCCTATTTCTTTGGAAAAACTACAACCAAAGCATTTTAGTTGGATTAGTGATAATGATGGGAATTAATATGTTTTAGCTACCACCACCACCACCACCACCACCACTACTCCACACACACATGCACAGCATAAACACTGCAGCGATATCAATGCTAATGAAATCACCTATATCCAGATGAAAGGAGGAAGGTAGATAGATCTCTTGATCATCTTATTTATGTTATTTTTTGTTGTTCAACTGATCTTCATGGAACTTGATGGGCCAAAAGGAAAGGGCTATGCCATCCAGGAGAATTTTCATGTTGCTTTTCAGGTTTGCCAAAAGATTGTTGTTAAATTCCTCTTAATTGGGTAACTCAAACAAAATTATCAAGAAGCCACATCATCCAAGAAAAGTGGTTCCTTCTGTTTTCCGCATTCTTATACAAGCAAAGTGCACAAGATATCACAAACAAAATAAAAGGAGATTGGGGATGAAAAATAGATGCCTTGCTTAATTTGTGCATATATTGAAATCTTGTAATTTAACTTTGGGGAGGGAAGAGAGAGATTCAATTATAGTAGATCAACACTTGGTTTTCTGTAAAAATTGGTATTGTGCGAAGTTTAAAAGTTTGAATGTATGCATACCTCTTTGTTGTTAAAAATATTTAGTTCTGGAAACTAAAGTTGAAGTATAGGAGAAACAGATTCAAGATGGCAGAGTTGAGTAGAAAGATCAATAAATTTCATTAATTTCAAATGCCTAAATATATAGGGTTACATAGAACTTGGAATGGATTGAAACTCTCAACAAACTTGAGATATTATTGGAATTTAAAATAACAAACTGCTGCAAATCCTGAAGAATCAAAACAATAATATAAAATTCAAATAACATAACTGCACTTACCTCTATCTTACTCAAGGCATAATCTCATAATTCTAACATTTGTTTCCCAGTGCCAAAAATACAGTTAGAAGTGCGTTTCAGGTATTTTAATGTTGATCGAGTTATTTGTAGACTTCAACTTATTTTTTATCATGTCTTTTGGTTGTGACTTCATAAATGCAGGAAATCACATGTTGCCATCAATGAATTCAGAGCGCAGAATAGCAGTCCCAAAAGAACTCATAGACAACAACAAGAAACAAAATCTGTTCAAGTGTTGCTGCTCTTAATCCAGCATGGAGCCAATGGACTTAATCTCTTAGAAGCACAGCATGTTGTTCTAGTGGAGACACTGCTCAATCCAGCAGCTGAGGCTCAAGCAGTCAGCCGGGTGCACCGAATTGGGCAGGAAAAGAGGACATTAGTCCATCGATTGATAGTATGCTCCCTTTCCTTTTTTTTTTTTTTTGTTAAACTAATTTTGGATGCTATACACTTGTGTCTTTTCTCTTTTGAACATTGCATATAGTAGACATGCATTTGAGATACATAACATGCATCTGTTAGAATTTCCTTCTATGATCTTATCAGGTTAAAGACACCGTGGAAGAGAGCATATATAAACTGAACAGAAGTAGAAGCACCAGTTCATTCATAAGTGGGAACACGAAGAATCAGGATCAGCCTGTGTTAACCCTTAAGGATGTTGAGTCCCTATTTGCAACAGTGCCGTCCACTGTACCAGAAAGCGATGGAAAGCCAAGATATCTGCCCCCGTCTGTGGCTGCTGCTCTTGCAGCTGAGAGGAGACTGAAGGAAAATAGAGCAGGAATTTCAGTGTGATAATCATTCTTTTCTTTCAACACCGAACCTCGGAATGGAATTGCAGTGAAGCAATCTTCTGGCTATGTCACTTCCAACAGGTAGCTGTTGGTTCATCTCCAAAGGTGAGAGCATCTCCCCAGCCCGTCATAGATTGTCGATCTAACCAGTGGTTGCATAGTCGTCTATGATTTTTTTTTATTGCTGTACATATGAAGAATGCCATTTTTCAGCCCTCTGTCAGTTACAGAGAGTAATTTAACGAGGAATTCGTCGTAGATTAGCTCATTTAGCCATTATGTATACTCGCTGCGTAGGTTGAACAAAAATAACAGGACAAAGCTAAGAAAAGCTAGGTCCTCTTCTCCTTATAGTCTCCCTTTCCTTTCATGTCCAATGGCATATATTAGACACTCCATTCAATCTTTGCACCGTCTTTCTTGGTCTACATTTGTTCAAAGAACTGGATCGTCAATTTGTATAGAAACACGTCCCCATAATCTTCATTACAACTAGCTCTGTTTTGCAGTCTCCCATTCCAAAGTCTGTGCTGTCAAGGCACTGATTTTATTTATGAAATATTATATTTATAATAAGTTATTTTAAATATCACACCTCATGTGTTAATTTTTTATTAACAAAGAAATATATAAATTTTTATTTATTTTTCATTTCATTTATTTCAATATAAAAATATATAAATTTGTCTAATGTCATTTTTATTTTATATAAACATAAAATAAAAATGGCATATAATAAATTTTGATTTTTTGATTCTTTTTATAGTTTTATATATGATTTTTATTTTATTTTATGAGTATTTATTTTTTTATCATATAATTAAATACAAATAATTAAAAAAATAAAGTTATTAAATCCAATAAAATTACATTACAAAAAATTAAATTAAATTTAAATTGTCGTTGTCTAAGGAACCTCGAACAATTTAATCCTTGCTGATAGATGCAAAGTAGACATGAAAAGTCCTAGGTAGCAGCAAAAAATTAAATTTAAACATGGGTCTAGCCAAATTGATAAATAGGTAACAGGGGCTAGCAGGAAAGCAAAAGAGAGAGAGCTGCCATCCGCAAAAATACGACGATTACAAGAGTGTTGGGTCATAAGCCCGCATGAAAGAGTGTTGGCTATATCAACTTAGAGCATAGATAAAAACCTCCTCTTAATAACTTGCATCGGATCAGCTAATATATATGTTGAAAAGATTGAAATGATAAAATGATGAGTTTTTCACAACTCCATGAATAAATAGAACAAATATACAATAAGAGAGTAAGTTATAATGTGATTAATTTATTACGTTTATACATGATAATGTGATTAATGTCATTTTTTTAGAGTGCTATAAATTAGAAAATCAGAAATAAAAATGAAAAAGAGGAAGAAAACGTGTTCACATCAAGATAAAGTATCATAAGAAATATTTGTGATAAAAAATTAATTATCATTTTTGTTTATGATACTTTAAGAATAATTTAATTTTTTTATATAAAAATATAAAAAAGATTAATTAGCATTTCGGTTTAGGATGTTTTAAGAGTAACTTAAATATTTTTTTATAACAGAAAAATTATAAAAATTATTAATTAGAATTTCTATTTAGAAAACTTCATGGTTAGTTTAATTTATTTTTATAAAAACTAGAAAACAATTATCAAAAAAATATGTAGGATATTTCGAATGTAGTTTAAACATTTGTTTTTATAAAAAAACATTAATTATAATTTCTTTTTAGAATACTTCAAGGGTAGTTTAAATGTTTTTTAATTAATTTGCATTTCTATTTAAGATACTTTAAGGATAATTTAATTTTTTTATGAAAAATAAAAGCAAATTATAGAAAAATAATTAGCATTTCAGTTTAGGATACTTTAAAAGTAAATAGTTTTTTTTATAACAAATAAAACAAATTAATTAGAATTTATGTTTAGGATTATTGAATGATAGTTTAAATGTTTTATAAAAAATAAAAAAAACATTTATAAAAAAATTATTTAAGATACTTCAAGTGTAATTTAAATATTTTTTATAAGAAATGAAAAAAATTATAAAAAAATTAATTAGTGTTTCTATTTAAGATAATTGAAGGGTAGTTTAAATATTTTTTTTATAAAACATAGAAAAACTTTATAAAAAAGAAATTATTTAGGATAAGGTAGTTTAAATATTTTTTTATAAAAATAAAATTATAAAAAAATTAATTAGACATAGTCACCAAACCCAATGCTCTTGGCTTATGCTTGGTCGCCAGACCCAAGTCTCTTGGGTTTGTCTTGTCTGTAAAACCTAAAAGCTTATAAAAAATAAAAATAAATTAAAAAAATAAATTGTTATTGGAAAAAATCTTTGTTAACAAAGGGTTGTTATTTTTAGTTTGTTTGATTTTGTGGTCAAACCTGTGTTTAGATATGTTTTAAAAATAAATTTAATATAAAGAAATAATTAAATTAAAATGTTTTTAGTGTTATTAAAAATAAAAAATATTCAAAAAACATTTTTTTTTTATATATTTTTAAATAAAAAATACTTAAAAAAAAACAATAACTAGCTAGGTAAAATTTCTCCCATGTCAAGGGAAGTTCCTATTGGAGTCATAAACCTCGTGCCAATGGCTTGGAAACTAGTCATTGTTGAAGTATGGTTAGTTCTACTTTTAGTTCTCTGCAGCAGATAGGATATTTGCATCAACTCCAGTTTTCCCTCATCGGATTACTCTGAACAACAATCCAAGTCTGTACAAGATCCGACAGAACTTCAAAAAAATGGATTGACAAGAACTTGACCAGGTTCATTGAAGGACTATATTTTTTTATTAATATAAATATTGAGATTAATTTGCATACACTTTAATTAATTTACAAGCTTTAATATTAACGATTATATAAACCCTTAATAATATTAAATTTCATATGAAACTTAAACCGGTGTCCTCTACAAAACAAATTTAAGATATAGTTGAATTATTCCCGGTTGTTACGGGTACTGATCCATAGTCAATTAAACTATCCATGAAGTTTTCTAAATTTAAGTTGATTGAAGGATTATATTTATTTTTATTAATATAGATATTCAGATTAATTTGTATGCACTTAATTAGTTTACAAATTTAATATTATTGATTATATGAACTTTTAATATAAAACTTAAACTGGTTTCCTCTACAAAACAAATTTAAGATATAGTTGAATTATTCCCGGTTGTTACGGGTACTGATCTATAATCAAGTTAGTTACATGCTGTTAAGTTGGTTACAGCCGCATATATATATATAACTAACTAATTACAAGTCATAATCATTGAATAACAGAAGAAGAAGATTTAATAAGTCTCATTCCTATCATCACTCTTTCTTTCTCTCTGTATCTTAAAAGCCTGTGATACACGTTAACAACAGGGAGCAGGACCCTGACCATCTAAGGCTTCCACAAGTGTGAAAACAAACTCAACGAAGACCAGAGATGCGTATATGCTTGCTGCTGCTCGTGTTTCATGATACAAATTAAACCCTTTCACGTCAATTACGATATCTTCCATTGAATACATTGAAATGATCAAACTGCTAGAAAAAACTTTCGAGATTAAAGTTTCTTCCATATAATTCTTTGCTTTTTATCACCCTTTGTTCACTTTTCTGCCTGCTTGTCAAAAGTGAGAGGACTTGACATTGTAGAGACCTTTATCCATTCATGGTATACACATTAGAGGCAGTGTGCATGTGAACGTAGGACTTCCCAGTTACTCCCCAATGACAGATATTAGACACTCCATTCAATCTTTGCACCTTCTCTCTATGTCCACTTTTGTTCAAAGAAACACATCGCCATAATCTTCATTACAACTAGCTCTGTTTTGCAATCTCCCATTCCTACATCATATATACATGTCATGAAAGAGTTTTGGGTATATCAGCTTAGAGTATAGACAAAAACCTACTCTTAATAACTTGCGATAAGATTGAAATGATAAAACGATGAGTTTTTCACAACTCAATGAATTAATAAATAGAACCAAACATACAATAAGAGACTAAGTTGTAATGTGATTAATTTATTAGGTCAATACATGATAATAATAATATAACTAAGCATACCAATAACACATAAATATAGTTAAAGTTATGTTATTCTTCTTGAGTGCTAAAAATTAGAAAATCAGATATAAGAATTAAGAGGGGAAGAAAATGTGTTCACATCAAGGTAAAAGTATCATAACAAATTAATATGTATGATAAAAAATTAATTAGCATTCTTATTTAGAATATTTTACGGATAATTTAATTTTACCATTGCAGCAGACATGGTATTCGCATGAACTCTAGCTTTCCCTCATCGAATTACTCTTAACAACAATCTAAGTCTGTACAAGAAAGAAAGAATATATTGAAGTGATCAAATTGCTAGAAAAAACTTTCGAGATTAAAGTTTCTTTCATAGAATTCCTCGCTTTTTATCACCCTTTATTTACTTTTCTGCTTGCTTGTCAAGCACGAGAATTTAGAGAAAAAGCAAAAGTGAGAAGACTTGACATTGTAGAGACCTATATCCATTCATAGTATGCACAAGGCAGTGTGCATGTGAACGCAGGACTTTCCAGTTAATGTCGCAAACTATGATATGGAAAGGGGAAAGGAAGTTGAGATGGAATTTGATCCTACTGGAAATAGCTTTGAAAATAAATAATTAATCCCTATGATCTTAAATCTATTTGTAATTTGATCCTTTTCTCCATTTCATGATCTTTTTCAATTTATTTTATTTCTTTATATGAAATAGTAAAATGGAAAAAAAGATAAGATGGAAAATTTAATAAATTTATTTTATCTTCTTAAAGCCAGGATGAGTGTTTAATTCATTTTAAAGAGGGATTGAAAATAATAATAAATTTATTTATTTAAATTTTATGCACTATTACTAGCCTAGTTAATTTCAACTTAACTAGAGAAGATATGTAATAATCAATGATTTTTTTAAAAAAACCATTCTAATCACGTTTTCCTACCTATAAATAGTACTTCTCCATGGAAGAACCTCATCTACCATAGCAAACCATATCCTATATCTCTTGAAAAAACACACCATGACGACGTCCTTACTAAACAATCCATTCTTCTCCTCCTTTCTCCACATCCTGTTTTTGCTCCTTCACATATTCAACTCTTCTTCTTTCTTTGCTCTAGCTGAACACACTTCCTCCACAACTTCGCTATTTGGTAATAATAATACAGAAGCTAAGGCTCTTCTCCAATGGAAAGCCAGTCTTGACAACCAAAGCCAATCTGTCCTTTCTTCTTGGGTCGGCATCAGCCCTTGCATTAACTGGATTGGAATCACCTGTGGCAATTCTGGAAGCGTCACCAATTTGACACTTGAAAGTTTTGGCTTGAGAGGTACGCTTGATGATTTCAACTTCTCGACCTTCCGTAATCTTTTTGTTCTTGACCTTGCGAACAATTCTCTTTCTGGAACCATCCCACATGAAATTGGAAAATTAAGAAACTTAGCTCTCCTTAATCTCTACGTGAACCAACTTTCTGGTTCCATTCCTCGAGAAATTGGGTTGTTAGAGTCTCTCAATGAACTTAACTTGGCAAGTAATGTTTTAACCGGTAGAATCTCTTATTCCAGTGGAAAATTAAGAAATTTAACTTTCCTAGCTCTTTCTACGAACGAACTCTCTGGTCCCATCCCTTATTCTATTGGAAACTTGACAAACCTATCTGAGCTTTATCTTTACGATAACAAACTCTCTGGTCCTATCCCTTCTTCTATTGGAAACTTGACAAGCTTATTCGTACTCAATCTTTGGGGTAACAAACTTTCTGGTTCCATTCCTCAGGAAATTATGTTGTTAGAGTCTCTCAATCACCTTGAGCTGTCAAGTAATATTTTAACCGGTAGAATCCCTTATTCCATTGGAAATTAAGAAATTTATCTTTTCTTGGTCTTTCTAATAACCAACTCTCTGGTCTCATCCCTTCTTCTATTAGAAACTTGACAAGCGTATATGAGCTCTATCTTGCGGAAAACAATCTCACTAGTCCCATTCCTCAGGAAATTGGGTTGCTAGAGTCTCTCTATCAACTTACCTTGTCACGTAACAAATTTCACGGCCCATTGCCCTCACAGATGAACAATCTCACCCATTTGCTGCTTTTGGATTTGGTGAACAACGAATTCACTGGTCATTTGCTGGCAGATGTATGCCATGGAGGAGTATTGAAAACCTTTAGTGCTTCCCACAACTACTTCTCAGGTTCAATCCCGGAAAGCTTGAAAAACTGCACTGGTTTACACCGACTAAGACTTGACTGGAATCAGTTAACAGGAAATATTTCTGAGGTTTTTGGTGTCTATCCACGTCTGCATTATATTGATTTGAGTTACAATAATTTTTATGGTGAGCTCTCTTCAAAATGGGGAGATTGTCGTAACATGACAAGCCTTAAAATCTCAAACAATAATGTTTCTGGTAAGATACCACCAGAGCTTGGGAAGGCTGCTCAATTACACTTGATAGATTTGTCATCAAATCAGTTAAAAGGAGCCATCCCCAAAGATTTAGGGGGTTTGAAGTTGTTGTACGAGCTTCTTCTTAACAACAACCATCTTTCAGGTGCCATTCCCTTAGATATTAAGATGCTTTTGTTAGGAGATCCAAACATTCAAACACACATAAATTTACGTGGTTCGGCAACTTGCCTACTCCACGGAGCTACTGGTTTGTATTAATCAAGCTCAAAAGCAATACAAACAACAAAACAAGGAGGAGGAGAAAACTTCTCAACTCAACTCAACTCTCACCCTTAGCTCTCTTTCTGTGTTTCTCTCTATCTCGTGGTGCACATCAGCTATCAATGGCACTCTCTATTTATAGCTGATGTGGGAGACAAGTTTCTTCTTTAGTCAACAATGGTGGGCAACAATTTCTTTGGTTAGGCACCCACCATGCAACCACCATTGACTTTAGCCATGTCTAACATGGCTGCCACCAACCATGTTGTGTCCACACCCAACAATCTCCCACTTGGACACAAATGGCGCTAGATCTGTTTTTTAATCTTTAAGTCCAACTGAAGCTTTACACAGCTTCAGTTTATCAAGAGTGACTCCTTTGGTTAACATGTCAGCTGGATTCTTGCTTCCACAGATCTTTTCAAGTAACAGTTGTTCATCGTCGAGCAGTTGCCGGATGAAGTGATATTTGATCTGTATGTGCTTTGTTCTGGAGTGAAATGCTGGATTCTTGGCAAGGAAGATTGCACTCTGACTGTCACTATACAAAGTACCCTTTCCATCCATCTTGCCCAATTCTTGCAGGAAACTCTGTAGCCATACTATCTCTTTTGCGGACTCTGAAACTGCAACATATTCAGCTTCTGTCGTTGAAAGAGCAACTATCTTTTGCAAGGTAGAACTCCAAGAAACAGCAGTGCCTCCTAGAGTGTATATATAACCTGTAGTACTCTTTCTGCTATCAACATCTCCTGCTAGATCAGCATCTACAAAGCCTTCAAGTTTCAAACCGCCAGCTGTGAAAATAAGACATGTCTCCGATGAGCCTTTTAAGTACCTCATGATCCATTTCACTGCCTCCCAATGCTGCTTTCCAGGATTGCTCATATATCGGCTTATAACTCCCACTGCATGGGCAATATCTAGTCTAGTACAGACCATGGCATACATCAAAGAGCCGATAGCTGAGGCGTATGGAATCTGGTCCATGTATCCACGTTCTAGCTCAGTTTTTGGTGACTGGTCTCTACTGAGCTTGAAATGATTCCCCAGAGGTGTACATACTGGCTTAGCATTATCCATACTAAACCTGCTAAGAACCTTCTTGACATACTCTGCCTGTGAAAGCTTTAGTATGCCTTTGTCTTTGTCTCTGATGATTCTCATGCCAAGTATTTGTTTAGCAGCTCCCAGATCCTTCATTTCAAACTGTTTTGACAACTGTTGCTTTAGCTTGTCAATCTCTTCCATGCTGGAACCTGCAATTAACATATCATCCACATATAGCAGTAGAATGATATAGGAGTTGTCAAAATGTTTGACATAGCAACAATGATCAGCCTGACATTTTGTGTATCTCGTACTACACATGAAGTTATCAAACTTCTTGTACCACTGTCTTGGAGCTTGCTTCAAACCACTTGTTTTGCAAGGCCTTCTTTCCTTCAGGCAGTTTGGTTAACTCCCAAGTCTTGTTCTTCAGCAATGACTCCATCTCGTCCTTCATGGCTAACTCCCACTTGCTCGAGTTTCCATCTTGTAAGGATTCTTCATAAGTTAATGGTTCACCACCATCGGTCAGCAAGATATAATTCAGTAGAAGTGTGAACCGTTGTGGAGGCTTTATAGTCCTGGAAGACCTGCGAACAGCTGGTTCACTTGGCTCTGCACTATCTTGTGTAGAAGTGGTGGGTACTGAAGTGCTTGAACTGTCTTGTATGAACTCTTGAGTGGTAACATCAGGAAGCCCTTCTAATTGTATGAATTCAGATTTCTGTGGACTCGTATCTGAATCAGTTATTTCTAGTTCTGTACTTGATTTGTCTTTGTACAAAACTTTCTCGTTGAAGATCACGTTCTTGCTTCTGATAATCTTCCTGTTTTGATCATCCCAGAACCGAAATCCAAATTCTTCATCTCCATAACCAATAAAGAAACATTTCTTTGATTTGGCATCCAGCTTGTTGCGAGCATCAGAGTCTACATGCACATAGGAAACACACCCAAAGACTTTTCGGTGAGAAAGCTGTACTTCTTTTCCTCTCCAGACTTCCTCGGGCAGTCTGAACTCCAAAGGTACTGATGGTCCACGGTTGATCAAGTAAACTGCAGTATGAACTGCATCAGCCCAGAATGTTTGAGGTAGCCCAGAATGCAACCTCATGCTTCTAGCTCGTTCATTGATGGTCCGGTTCATCCGTTCAGCAATACCATTCTGTTGTGGTGTGCCTGGAACTGTCTTTTCCATTCTGATACCGTTGACAGCGCAATACTCCTTGAAACCTCCATCAATGTATTCTCCTCCATTATCAGATCGTAAGCATTTCAGCTTCGAACCTGATTCAGTCTCAACCATAGCCTTCCATTTCTTGAATGTGTCAAACACATCAGATTTATTTTTCAGAAAGTAGACCCATACCTTTTTGCTAAAGTCATCAATAAAAGTGACATAGTACCGAGAACCGCCAAGAGATGCTACTGGAGCTGGTCCCCATAAATCTGTGTGCACCAGTTCTAGTTTTCTTGGTCTTAAGGTCCTGCCAACCTGTAAGAAACTGAGCTTCTTCTGTTTTCCGAGAACACAGCTTTCACAAATGTCTAGATCAACATTTTTTAATTCTGGCAGCTTTCCCTTTGACTAAAGTATCTTCATCCCCTTTTGACTCATATGGCCGAGTCTGCAATGTCATAGCTGTGCCTGATTTTCTGCTTCAGTAGAGGCAATTATATCTGCTGATCTTGTGGTCATATACAGGGTGCCGGTTTTCTTTCCACGAGCCAAAACCATTGCTCCCTTTGATACCTTCCACATTCCTCCAGAGAAAAGGATTGAATGGCCACTATCATCAAGTTGTCCGACCGAGATCAACTTCTTCTTTAGTTCAGGAACATGCCTTACATTTTGCAAGTTCCATGTAGATCCATTCATTGTCTTGATTTGCACATCTCCTATACCCACAATATCCAATGGTTGTCCATCGGCCAGATAGACTACCCCATAATTTCCAGCAGTGTAATTTTGCATCATTTCATGGTGTGGAGTACAGTGAAATGAAGCTCCAGAATCAAGAACCCAATCATCAATAGGACTATGTACTGCAAGGATCAAAGCATCTTGTACCTCATCTGTAGTGGCATTTGCAGAATCAGCTTCAGGTTTCTTTGGTTTTGTGCAACTCCTCATAAAATGGCCAGGTTTGCCACAATTCCAACATTCAACCTGCTTCCTGGGTCCAAACTTGCTTTTGCTTCTGTACCTGGATTTTGATCTGCCTCTGGATAAGCCTCTGTCTTGTCTCCTTCCTCGAGTGTTGATGTTGAAAGCTGAACCTGAACTTGAGCTTTCACCCGAGTCTTTTCTTCGTACTTCTTCAGCTAAAATCAGGTCTCGGATATCATCATACTTTAATTTGGATTTTCCAGCTGAGTTGCTTACGGCTGTTCTCATACCTTCCCAACTGCTTGGAAGTGAAGCTAGCAAAATAAGTGCTCGGATCTCATCATCAAACTCAATTTCAACGGATGACAATTGATTTGTGATAGTGTTGAAATTATTAAGATGCTGTGTAACAGAGGTGCTTTCTGTCATCTTCAGGTTGAACAGCTTCTTCATCAAGTGCACTTTGTTATTTGCTGATGGCTTCTCATACATCCCAGACAAGGCTTCCATCAATCTTGCTGTGGATTTCTCTTTTGTAACATTACGAGCAACTCTTCTTGACAATGATAGCCGGATAATGCCCAAGACTTGTCTATCAAGAATTTGCCAATCTTCTTCTGACATGTTTTCTGGCTTGCTCCCCAACAGAGGAAGATGAAGTTTCTTCCCATATAGATAATCTTCAATTTGCATTTTCCAATATCCAAAATCAGTTCCATCAAATTTTTCAATTCCTACAGCCTTTATTTCATCAGCCATTTTTACTCTTTCTCGGATTTGAATCTCAAAAATCTAACCTTACAGATGTGTCCGGAATGGCCAAAAACGCTGGAAACGACACTAAGATCACCCAAATCGGACTTCGGATGGCTCCGATTTAAACAATCAAAAATTGAGATAACTGGATGCTGCAGATGAAGCCACGTGGCAGGAGGAATAGTCTCTGCGCCACACCGGATCAAAACCCAGTTATGCTGACGTGGCAAGATGACATGTCAGACACGTAGGCAATGAGGGGTCCACCCAATCTGACGTGGCAGTTCCGAGGAGATTTTCTGCTGACGTGGCAGTGATGACGTGTCCGATGATGTGGCGGATGACGTGGCGGGTTGACCGGTCAAACTGCTGATGTGGCGGGGTGCGCGGCTGCTGACTGTGCCGGACGGCTGACGTGGCAGTGTCAATTTCCAGGAAACGGCGAGGAAGACGCGTGAAGCGCGTCTGTGCGCGTGGACAGTACTGGTGGCGGCGCGTGCAGGCGCGTGCAGGCATGCAGGATGTCGGATTTTCGCCGGGTTTTCACCAGTGAATTCCTCTCATCGTCCTCTTCACGGTGGTATGTTCAAAAACACGTTTTGAGAACTTTGATTTTTGAGTTTGGATCAAACACCCTCTTTTTTCAAGAACTTTCAAGAACAAGCTCTGATACCAGTTGTTAGGAGATCCAAACATTCAAACACACATAAATTTACGTGGTTCGGCAACTTGCCTACTCCACGGAGCTATTGGTTTGTATTAATCAAGCTCAAAAGCAATACAAACAACAAAACAAGGAGGAGGAGAAAACTTCTCAACTCAACTCAACTCTCACCCTTAGCTCTCTTTCTGTGTTTCTCTCTATCTCGTGGTGCACATCAGCTATCAATGGCACTCTCTATTTATAGCTGATGTGGGAGACAAGTTTCTTCTTTAGTCAACAATGGTGGGCAACAATTTCTTTGGTTAGGCACCCACCATGCAACCACCATTGACTTTAGCCATGTCTAACATGGCTGCCACCAACCATGTTGTGTCCACACCCAACACTGTATCCATATTCCGCATATGAGAGCCTTGCTTTCCGATCTTCAAATCCTTAATTTAGCATCTAATAATCTGAGTGGATTGATTCCAAAACAACTTGGGGAATGCTCAAATTTATTGATGCTGAACCTCAGCGGTAATAAATTTAGAGAAAGCATTCCAGGTGAGATAGGCTTTCTACTTTATCTTCAAGGTCTTGATCTTAGCTGAAATTTCCTGACCCGAGAGATACCGAGGCAACTTGGGCAGCTGCAAAGGTTGGAAACTCTGAATGTCTCTCACAACATGCTTTCTGGACGGATTCCGAGCACTTTCAACGACATGCTAAGCTTAACAACTGTGGATATATCATCCAATAAGCTACAAGGCCCCATTCCCGATATCAAAGCCTTCCACAACGCTTCATTTGAGGCATTAAGGGATAATATGGGTATATGTGGCAATGCCAGTGGTCTAAAGCCATGCAATCTTCCAACAAGCAGCAAAACTGTTAAGAGAAAGAGCAACAAGCTTGTGATTTTGATTGTATTCCCTCTTTTAGGAAGCTTGCTCTTAGAGTTTGGAGCTTTATTCATTCTCTGCAAAAGAGCTAGGAAGAGAAACGCTGAGCCAGAAAATGAACAAGATCGAAACATGTTCACGATATTGGGCCATGATGGGAAGAAGATGTATGAGAATATCGTTGAAGCTACAGAGGAATTCAACTCCAACTACTGCATTGGCGAAGGAGGATATGGAACTGTTTATAAAGCAGTGATGCCAACAGAACAGGTGGTTGCTGTGAAGAAACTTCACCGCTCACAAACAGAAAAGTTGTCCGATTTTAAAGCTTTTGAAAAGGAAGTTTGCGTGTTGGCAAATATTCGACATCGAAATATTGTGAAAATGTATGGATTTTGCTCACATGCAAAGCATTCTTTTTTGGTTTACGAGTTCATTGAAAGAGGAAGCTTGAGAAAGATTATAAGCAGTGAGGAACAAGCAATTGAGTTCGATTGGATGAAAAGGCTAAACGTTGTGAAAGGGGCGGGTGGAGCTTTATCCTATCTACACCATTCTTGCTCTCCTCCAATCATTCATCGAGACATTACCAGCAATAATATCCTTCTGGACTTGGAATATGAAGCACACATCTCCGACTTTGGCACAGCTAGATTGTTGATGCCTGACTCATCCAACTGGACCTCATTTGCAGGTACTTTTGGATATACTGCTCCAGGTGCGTAGCTTTATTTCAACATTAAGTTACTATATAATGTGTAACAGTGAAGATAATATATAGTGTTTTTTTAGCTTTTCTTATAGAGTCTTTTCTTTCATCTATTTGATAAAAAACCATGCATAATCATGTTTATTTGGCAGAGCTAGCTTACACAATGAAGGTGACTGAAAAATGCGATGTCTACAGCTTCGGAGTGGTAACAATGGAGGTGATGACAGGAAGGCACCCAGGCGATCTCATTTCAGCACTCCTATCACCAGGATCTTCGTCATCATCGTCGATGCCACCGATTGCTCAGCATACTCTATTGAAGGATGTGTTAGACCACCGCATCTCGCTTCCTAAAAAAGAAGCAGCAGAGGGCGTTGTCCACATGATGAAAATTGCACTTGCATGCTTGCAACCCAATCCCCAATCTCGGCCTACAATGGAAAAAATTTCTTTCGAGCTGACAACCAAGTGGCCTCCACTGCCCAAGGCATTTTCCACATTAAGTTGGGAGATCTCTTCTCCACTGCCTAAGGCTACTTCTATTCGATTATCTAAGATATCTTCTCCACATGAATTTTATCATCAAACCTTTTTTCACACTAAGTGGCCTCCGCTGCCTAAGGCATTTTGCACAATAAGTTTGGGAGATCTCTTAATCTCATAGTGTATGACTACTTCTATTCGATTATCAGTTGGAACGATAATTATTTGTAATATGAACTTCATTTCTTTAGCGGATGAAAAACTTTTTATAATACTGATTTGAATTTTTAATTTTTACTCCTATAAATAAATATTATTATTATTATTTAGTATTATTATATATAATAAAATAGATGATAATCGATGCACGTTGAAAATTTTAGCAATCTCGTGATTATTTTCATAATCATGTGATTTGTTGTCTGCTTTCATTGGCTATAAATAGCCAATGAAATGAAGACACAAAAGGGAAGAAGATAAAAAATTCATTCTGAATTTCAATTCTGAATCCGAGCATTACTATTTGTGTTACTATTTGGGTACTATTTATTTTTCTTATACTTTTTCTACACGCTAGTAAGATATTAAATTTTTTTTAAACAAATTGAAAAATACCAAAAATATCCCAACCGTTAGATCTAATAGTGTTTAAATCTGAGCCTTTGATTTCTTAGGATACACTAGGCTTTACCACACCAGATTAAAACCCAAATCAATCTCAGCCTTTAAAATAATCTGCCCTTCAATCCTGTTACGCCATGTCAGTAGGTGTACCCAGCACTCCATACACCGTAGCCCATTCAATCGTGACCGTCTGATCAACTTGAAGATCAAACCAATCACAGCTGCACGATCTGTTCATCCGAGATCCAACGGTGCCCAGGCTTCAGACGCACGAGTTCACCATACACTCGTCCACACCGTAGCAACACTCAGAGCTTCTCTCACCTCTCGCCGGCAATTCTCTCTCTCTTCGCCAATCTCCACCACAGAAACGTGAATCGCCTCCTCTGAAGCAAAACCCCTGTCGTGTTACACTTTTTCACCGGCAATTTTGGCCGGAAAGAGGCTGCGACCATCATCGGCCAATCAACATTCAAGTCGTCGATTTTCCCTCCTCAGCCATCAACGGCCAACGAGACCACCACCATCAGAATCCTCGTCCTCAGATCGACCAGAATCGACCATTGTTTGGCTCGAATCTCACCGAAAAATTTCTTCGCCGTCAATAGTAACCGTGCGTGAGCCACACGCGCCGCCAGTGGCATTTTTGTAAATTTTCGATAAATCCGAGGTTATTTCAGTCTTTTGCCTATACAGGGGTACTTAGGTAATTTTCTATGATATTTTATGGTATTGTTTGATATTTTTATATATAAATACTTGTAAATTTTTGCATGTGAAAAAAAAAACAAAAAAGAACCAAAATAAATAACGACGCGGGTTCAACACCCATTTTATCATATCACTGTTCATGGGTCAAAAACCCAATTTTCAAGTATTGATATATCTATTTGTGAATGATATCAAAATAATTTTTATTTTATAAAATAAATATTATTTGTGGACACGTCTCTTTTATTTACAGAAAAGGACCGATGTCAAAAAATTTAAATACCAAATATGGATTATCTCCATTATTATTTATTTTGGTAAATCAGATGTAACTCTCCTTTTTAGGGATAAACGTCGACATTTTAGATAAAGTCTCCTAATTTTAGGGACTGATGTCATTTTTAACGTGTCTCCTATTTTTAGGGACCGACGTTAACCATGTTAAAAATTTACAAATAAACGCAAAATGTAATAGCATTTGAATTAAAATAAGAAAAACACACAAGTAAGGTAAACTTTCTCTGAAAGGATGTTTTAAGGGTGGTATCTACCTTCCCTTAATCATAACTAACTCAGTACCCGAATCTCTGGGACTAGTGTCTAATTTTGGATTTCTAGTTCCCTCAAATTACTAGATGGCGACTCCAATAAAAATCTTTATTTCCCCCAATCAAATAAAAATTAAATTTTTTTAAAAAAAAAAGATCAACTTGAAGATCAAACCAATCACAGCTGCACGATCTGTTCATCCGAGATCCAACGGTGCCCAGGCTTCAGACGCACGAGTTCACCATACACTCGTCCACACCGTAGCAACACTCAGAGCTTCTCTCACCTCTCGCCGGCAATTCTCTCTCTCTTCGCCAATCTCCACCACAGAAACGTGAATCGCCTCCTCTGAAGCAAAACCCCTGTCGTGTTACACTTTTTCACCGGCAATTTTGGCCGGAAAGAGGCTGCGACCATCATCGGCCAATCAACATTCAAGTCGTCGATTTTCCCTCCTCAGCCATCAACGGCCAACGAGACCACCACCATCAGAATCCTCGTCCTCAGATCGACCAGAATCGACCATTGTTTGGCTCGAATCTCACCGAAAAATTTCTTCGCCGTCAATAGTAACCGTGCGTGAGCCACACGCGCCGCCAGTGGCATTTTCATAAATTTTC
>NW_011500389.1:100995-102666 GCF_000495115.2 Populus euphratica
CCGACGTTAACCATGTTAAAAATTTACAAATAAACGCAAAATGTAATAGCATTTGAATTAAAATAAGAAAAACACACAAGTAAGGTAAACTTTCTCTGAAAGGATGTTTTAAGGGTGGTATCTACCTTCCCTTAATCATAACTAACTCAGTACCCGAATCTCTGGGACTAGTGTCTAATTTTGGATTTCTAGTTCCCTCAAATTACTAGATGGCGACTCCAATAAAAATCTTTATTTCCCCCAATCAAATAAAAATTAAATTTTTTTAAAAAAAAAATAAACAAGAGCTTCGATCAGTAGGCAAAATAATCAACTGTAAGAAGGTAGCAACCAATGAATTTCCAACTTGATGTTGAATTTTCTAATGAAATGAATTTCCATCATTTCATTACAAAATTCAAACCCAAAGAACAGTCTACTGGTTGGTGAAACTTTCATTGTGGAATCTTGTAGTAACTGCCCTCATTCCCAATACAAGGAGACATTGACCATCGATAAAGGCTGCCATTCAACCATGATGAGCTGGATTGAAGCTTCAATAATACCATTCAATGTATTTTTTTTAAAAAAATACATTGAATAAACGTAGAAAAATAAATAAAATAATATAAAATCAAATCAAATATAAAATTAATATAAAAAATAAAAATAGTTTTTATATAAAAAATATAAAAATTAATTAGGATTTCCATTTAGGATATTTCAAGGGTAGTTTAAATATATAAAAAAATTAATTAGAATTTATGTTTAGAATATTGTAAACATAATTTAAATTTATTTTATAAAAGTATAAAAATAGCATTTCTGTTTAGGATAAAATAAAATATAAGAAATTAGTCTTGCATTGTTACTAGATCCAAATCACTTAAGTTTAGCATGGATATAAAATTCAAAATACTTAAAATATTTTCTATATATTTAATATTTTTTTAAAAAATTAATATTAACCCATTGGATAACGCAGCACTGGCAACAACTCAAGGAGACACGAAATGCCAATTCTTTTAGAGAAGATTTGATAGGCCACTACGAAGAGCTGTTTTTGTATGATTTTATTATTAGGTATTTCTTAATAATGTTTTTCCAGCTCCAATGTATTTCTTAAGACCTCTAGGAAAAATCAGGGTCTAAAAGAATTGCTGATATGTGACATGCCATGGAATGGCTTGCAGCAATGCTCAACACTTTTTACTTGATTTTTATCAAGATTTTTTACTTGATTCAATTTCCTAGAGCCCGGAATGTCTGAGTACACATCACGTAATTAAATATGATAATTCAATTGTGAAGTAATCTATCATTTGTACGGTTCTATAATTTGTTGTATGTGGTCCCCCACCATGTGATGGTGGGACCACCACATTAATTTTCATCACATTAATTTTCATGTGATGGATGTCTCTTGATGTTTAAAATAAAGTGATTCGGGTGCTTTAAAATTAAGTGGTTTGGGTACTGTAGCGGTAGATTTGAAAAGAGAAGAGAGGAGAAGAAAATCAAGAGAGAAAAAGAGAAGAAAAAGATCTGGCTGAGATTTTGACAGTAGCTTCTAGACACGTTGATCTTTATTCTGGAAGGTTGATCGAAGATTGGTGGTAGAAAAGAAGAGGCAGCAGAGCAGCCTACATTCTTCCTTTGATTTCTAAGTTGTTTACTGTTAGATCTGGCTGG
>NW_011500389.1:102787-103440 GCF_000495115.2 Populus euphratica
TGAACCCATTATTTGTTGATAGTGGAAGTTTTTAGGTGGACTACGATCCCGTGGTTTTTCCCGCATCGGGTTTTCTACGTTAAAATCTTAGTGTTGATTTTGTGATTATTTGCATTATATTTTATCATTGTTTGATTCTGTTTTACTGCATAAAGAAACAACGAATTGGGACTTGTGAATTGTGAATTGTAGTCCGCTGAATTGATCCGGGTAAATTGATGTCCGGTTGTTCATAGTTTTTCCCAACATAATTAAGTTGAAACTCAAATGTTCTCCGCTGTGAATCACCCCAACACACTTAACATCATGATTCAAAAGGTACTTGCCGTCTCATTTCCTTGTGGCATATTTAGAGAGATTTAACTCTACCTACCTTTCACACAACAATTTATAAACCGAAAGCAATGCATATGGGGGGAGAGACAAGCTAGAGTACATATATTGTAAGGACTATGGACACCACTTATCTCCATATTGGTATGCTATTGTCCACTTTGGACCTCAACCCTCATAGATTTGCTCTTGGA
This sequence comes from Populus euphratica, assembly GCF_000495115.2. Taxonomy (NCBI): domain Eukaryota; kingdom Viridiplantae; phylum Streptophyta; class Magnoliopsida; order Malpighiales; family Salicaceae; genus Populus; species Populus euphratica. Next base: position 103,315 of record NW_011500389.1, read on the forward strand.
CTATACCCAAAATGCCTCATACCAATGAAGATATTTGTCCATTCTTATATACCCTTGATCCTCCCCATTTCTAACCAATGTGGGACTTTGGTCGCATACCCAACAATCCTCCCCTCGAACAAAGGA
>NW_011500389.1:103565-105378 GCF_000495115.2 Populus euphratica
ACACGTCCATGAAGCATCCGGAGAGCACTACCTGACTTGAGAGTTTTTGCTCTTTTTAGGTCAACTCCTCTTCACCGTGTTGAGATCTTCACACGTCCATGAAGCATCCGGAGCACACCACCTATCCAATAGAGCTGATCCATGGATTAACATCGTGATTTAATTAGGGCCCCCCACCTTTTGTTCGACATTTTGAGGATTCATCCATCATGGCTAACTCTCGGGTATGGCTCTGATACCACTTGTAAGGACTATGGACACCACCTATCTCCACATTGGTATGATATTGTCCACTTTGGGCCTAAGCCCTCATGAATTTGCTATTGGGCTATACCCAAAAGGCCGCATACCAATGAAGATATTTGTTCATTCTTATATACCCTTGATCCTCCCCATTTCTAACCAATGTGGGACTTTGGGCGCATACCCAACAATCCTCCCCTATGAATTGTTGGTATAATTTATACCATAATTTATGGCCTTTATCCCCTCACTCTTCCTATAAATAGGCAATGTCTCCAAGCTTATTATTCATACCAAAGAAGAGAAGTGAAAAGTAGAGAGAAGAGAGAGTAATCCCATAAAATTATGAGGTATTTGTGAGAGAGTAAGTGAGGTGTTTTCTCCTAGTAATAGAGAGATTTTAGTTGTTCTCCTATTACTTGAGAGAGGTTGTAATTCTCATATTACTTAGTAAAATTCTTCTGTACTTGTTTGTGGACGTAGCTTAAATTGGGTGAACCACGTAAATTCTTGTGTGTCTCATTTCTCATTTTATCCTATTCCTTGTCTTTTGTTTTGTCAGGTTTGCATGCTAGCATCCCAACAGTGGTATCAGAGCCTTTTGGTTGGTGTTGTTAATACACAAAAGTTATTAGTGTATATGGTACTATTCACATCTACTACACTATTCACCTATACTGCACTATACATCTATACGATACTGTTAAATTGTTACTATTGACGTATATAGAAAAGAAGTGCGGTGATTAAATACAATCAAGAAGTTATGTCTAAGGACATTGGGTTTTAAGCGGGACTGTTTGTGACCCCTCCAATCTTTCCTAGGAACTTACTTAGTGAAGTATTATTCACACGATACTATTTATATATACGTTGCAGATTAGGGAAACAGTGATAGTTGAATAGATCTCGGTGAATATAATGGCAGCAAAATACGAGATTGAGAGGTTTAAAGGGAGCAATTTCTCACTATGGAAAATGAGAATCAAGGCAATTTTAAGGAAAGACAATTGCTTGGCAGCAATTGGAGATCGGCTTGAGGAGATCACTGATAATACAAAATGGAATGAGATGGATGGCAATGTTATTTCTAACATACATTTAGCATTAGCCGATGAAGTATTATCAAGTGTGGAGGAGAAGAAAACAGCTAAGGAGATATGAGAGACTCTAACAAAGTTATGCAAGTCCAAGTCTTTGCACAATAAGATTTTCTTCAAGCGGAGACTTTATACCCTTTGAATGGCAAAAACCACGTTGGTGACTAACCACATCAACATAATGAGAACTCTATTTTCACAACTCACTATGTTGGGTCAACAAATAGAGAAAAATGAACGTGCAGAGCTTCTACTTCAAAGTCTTCCTGATTTGTATGATTAGCTTATTATCAACTTGATAAATAATATCCTCTCAGACTATTTAGTCTTCGATGCTGTTGCAGCCGCTATCTTAAAAGAAAAAAATAGGCGCGAAAACAAAGGAGAGAGAAACAGTTCAAACCAAGCAAAGACGTTTTGTTGTCAAGAGGAAGATCAACGGAGCGTGGCTCTAGTGGGAGTCAAAGGCA